>NC_057387.1:84096587-84396587 GCF_019320065.1 Cervus canadensis | reverse complement strand
AGGTTCACAGAAATAATAAAAGTATGGTTTCTAAGGATGACAGGGATCACTGTGCTAGAAATACTGCTTATATCTTTTTATAGCTTGAAAAATCTATATTTGAAACCATTATGGCTAAACATGGTACTCTGAAACCTCCAACATGTATATCAATTGAGAATAAGGAAAGTGATTTTTGCCTGAGGAGGTATACCTGTTCACTCTCCATGTGTTAAATACTGTGACTTAAGATACCAAAATGCTAGAAGGAAAAAATTTATCAGGAAATTAAGGACAAAAGAAGAAGGTGGGCTATCTAATCAAGACCAATAACAAATCAGGCTGTAAAAATAAAGACAGAAAGGCCAGAAAAGACGTGTGATGGCTTTGTTAATATGAGCAAGTATAGGAAATACCTAGAAGTCCAATTAATGTTAATAAAATTTTTGAAATGATTTAACCAAATAAATAAATACTCTTTTATGTGACTTGGAAATATTTTCCAGATAGCCTAAAAATAAAACAAAACAAACATAAATTTAAAAACTGATCAGGGCTTATTCTTTTACAGTAAAGAGAGAAGCTGCACATTTCATTAAAGTACTTGAATAGTGTTTAGTATGAACATGATTGGTAACCAAGAAGATATCTAGTCCTGAGGCTATAAAGACCTACAACAGCAGCAATAGTAATAGCAGCTAAAATTTATGGCATAGTTATTAGGTGCTAAGCACTATTCAAAGTGCTTCATCTTTGCCAATTCATTTATTAATATCTTTAACAAACTGACAAGGTAGGTAACACTTTTAGTCTTTATTTTACAGACGAAGGAAGTGATCATGAATAAGCTGCATACTTCAGAAAATGTGTTTCCAAATGTGAAGAGGAGACATCTACTAGGGGATATCAACACTGTTTTTTAAGCTTTATTATAGTATAATTGATATACAAACATTTACACACATTTAACATATGCATATTGATCAGTTTGAATATCTGCGTATACCCATCATGCCATCACCACAATCAAGGTTCTAAACCTAGCCACCATCTCCAAAAATTTCCTTTTGTTCTTTGGTGTTTGTGTGTGGTTTGTGGAAAGAACTGATTTTTTTTTTTTAAGATAACCATTACAGAATGAAATATAGCACATACAATTCTTCAGTCATTATTGTTTTTGTATTGTTCCTTGCTACTGAAATATGACTTCAGGCAGTCAAGTTTCTTTTAGTTAAACACTGTGAAGCAAGTGAAGTTTTCATATCCAGATGAGTGAAATTAATTGTTGTCTTTTTAAAAAAATTTTTTTTTCATTTATTTTTATTAGTTGGAGGCTAATTACTTTACAATATTGTAGTGGTTTTTGCCATACATTGACATGAATCAGCCGTGGATTTACATGTGTTCCCCATTCCGATCCCCCCTCCTGCCTCCCTCTCTATCCCATCCCTCTGGGTCTTCCCAGTGCCCCAGCCCTGAGCACTTGTCTCATGCATCCAACCTGGGCTGGTGATCCGTTTCATCCTTGATAGTATACTTGTTTCAATGCTATTTTCTCAGATCATCCCACCCTCGCCTTCTCTCACAGAGTCCAAAAGTCTGTTCTGTACATCTGTGTCTCTCTTTCTGTTTTGCATATAGGGTCATCGTTACCATCTTTCTAAATTCCATATATATGCGTTAGTATACTGTATTGGTCTTTATCTTTCTGGCTTACTTCACTCTGTATAATGGGCTCCAGTTTCATCCATCTCATTAGAACTGATTCAAATGAATTCTTTTTAATGGCTGAGTAATATTCCATGGTGTATATGTACCATAGCTTCCTTGTCCATTCGCCTGCTGACGGGCATCTAGGTTGCTTCCCTGTCCTGGCAATTATAAACAGTGCTGTGATGAACATTGGGCTGCACATGTCTCTTTCAGATCTGGTTTCCTCAGTGTGTATGCCCAGGAGTGGGATTGCTAGGTCATATGACAGTTCTATTTCCAGTTTTTTAAGGAATCTCCACACTGTTCTCCATAGCGGCTGTACTAGTTTGCATTCCCACCAACAGTGTAAGAGGGTTCCCTTTTCTCCACACCCTCTCCAGCATTTATTGCTTGTAGACTTTTGGATAGCAGCCATTCTGACTGGCATGTAGTGGTACCTCATTGTGGTTTGATTTGCATTTCTCTGATAATGAGTGATGTTGAGCATCTTTTCATGTGTTTGTTAGCCATCTGTATGTCTTCTTTGAAGAAATGTCTGTTTAGTTCTTTGGCCCACTTTTTGATTGGGTCATTTATTTTTCTGGAATTGAGCTGCAGGAGTTGCTTGTATATTTTTGAGATTAATCCTTTGTCTGTTGCTTTGTTTGCTGTTATTTTCTCCCATTCTGAAGGCTGACTTTTCACTTTGCTTATAGTTTCCTTTGTTGTGCAAAAGCTTTTAAGTTTCATTAAGTCCCATTTGTTTATTTTTGCTTTTCTTTCCAATATTCTGGGAGGGGGGTCATAGAGGATCTTGCTGTGATTTATGTTAGAGAGTGTTTTGCCTATGTTCTCCTCTAGGAGTTTTATAGTTTCTGGTCTTACATTTAGATCTTTAATCCATTTTGAGTTTATTTTTGTGTATGGTGTTAGAAAGTGTTCTAGTTTCATTCTTTTACAAGTGGTTGACCAGTTTTCCCAGCACCACTTGTTAAAGAGGTTGTCTTTTTTCCATTGTATATCCTTGCCTCCTTTGTCAAAGATAAGGTGTCCATAGGTATGCAGATTTATCTCTGGGCTTTCTAGTCTGTTCCATTGATCTATATTTCTGTCTTTGTGCCAGTACCGTACTGTCTTGATGACTGTGGCTTTGTAGTAGAACCTGAAGTCAGGCAGGTTGACTCCTCCAGTTCCATTCTTTTTTCTCAAGATTGGCTATTCAAGGTTTTTTGTATTTCCATACAAATTGTGAAATTATTTGTTCTAGTTCTGTGAAAAATACTGTTGGTAGCTTGATAGGGATTGCATTGAATCTATAGATGGCTTTGCCTAGTATACTCATTTTCACACTATTTATTCTTCCAGTCCATGAACACGGTATATTTCTCAATCTATTTGTGTCTTCTTTGATTTCTTTCATCAGTGTTTTATAGTTTTCTACATATAGGTCTTTCCTTTCTTTAGGTATATATACTCCTAAGTATTATATTCTTTTTGTTGCAATGGTGAATGGTATTGTTTCCTTAATTTCTCTTTCTGTTTTCTCATTGTTAGTGTATAGGAATGCAAGGGATTTCTGTGTGTTAATTTTATATCCTGCAACTTTACTATATTCATTGATTAGCTCTAGTAATTTTCTGGTAGAGTCTTTAGGGTTTTCTATGTAGAGGATCATGTGGTCTGCAAACAGAAAATCTGCTGACTGAGGCTAGTGACTATACACATGACTGAGAGATCTTGAATGGATCAAACTCTTGACATTTTTTATCTGAAGATGAGTCTGACTTATTGTTTCAAATATGATTTTTCTTATAAACATCACATGATTTTTCTCAGCAATAATTAAGTTGGCTATTTGGACTGAATAACTGGTCTACTATTGGGGGTGTATTTTTTATGTTCAAATTGTTTTTATTGATTGTAGTCATCATATTCATTCTCTCTGTATGTATATTTCAATAGTAACCAAAATAATTACTCTTTCCCCTTAAATCATCAAAGAATAAGAATGCTCTCTTACATAATCTGGCTGGCTTCCCTGGTAGCTCAGATGGTAAAGAATCTGCCAGTATTGTGGGAGACTCAGGTTTGATCTCTGGGTCAGGAAGGTCCCCTGGAGAAGGAAATGGCAACCCACTCCAGTATTCTTGCCTGGAAAACCCCATGGACAGAGGAGCCTGGTGGGCTACAGTCCATTGGGTGGCAAAGAGTCAGACACGACTGAGCAACTAACACATACACTTACATAACCACCTATAATTATCACATTTGGGAAATTTAACATCAATACAATATTATTATTCAATCGTGTGTGCTCGATTGCTCTCTGCAACCCCATTGACAGTAACCCACCAGGCTCCTCTGTCCATGTAACTTTCCAGGCAAGACTACTGATGTGGGTTGCCATTTCCTCCTCCAGGAGATCTTCCCCATCCAGGAATAGAACCCACAAGTCCTGAGACTCCTGCATTGGTAGGTGGATTCTGCCACCTGGAAAGCCATTTCAACCTACAATCCTTCTTTAAATTTACCTAATTGTCCTTAACTATTTTTCTCCCTCTGGAATCCTCATTGACCCTAGAGACTGTAGCCCATGAGGCTCCTCTGTCCAGGGGATTTCCTAGACAAGAATACAGGAGTGGGTTGCCATTTCCTCCTCCAAGGGATCTTCCCCACCCAGGAAATGAATCCACGTCTCCTGCATCTCCAAGTTGCTTTGGTCTCCTTTAATCTATGTCAATACCCTAGCCTGTGTGCATGTGTATGTGTGTGATTTCATGACAACAACATTTTTGAATGGCCCCTTCTAGTAACATTTGTCAGATTATCTCTTCATAACCAGATTTAGTTTAACCATTTTTAGCAGAGATTATATATGAACTCAGTGAGTGTGTCACATTGGCAGGAACATGACATTGGATTGTCTGATTATGGGAGATGTTAAATGTTATAATTTAGATAGTATCCATCAGATTTCTCCATTGTAAAGATTTTTTTTTTCCATTGTAATTACTTAGTAACTTGACACTGTGTGAATATATGGTTCCCCAAAAGTTTGTCACCCGGTGCTTTTAGCATCCATTATTAGTTATTGCCTGAGTTGATTATTACCATGGTGGTCACAAAATGGTGCTTTTCCTTTTCCATCATTCTTTTTAAATCTGCTAACTGACACTGTTTTGTTAAAGAAGACCTTTCCTCTTATCTCCACACCCACTTTTAACTTTTTAAAGTATAAATATGGACTCATAAATGTGTTTTTATTCAATATGATACAATTAATCCTCGTCACTATTTTTTAGTCATCAAACTATCCCAAGTTCAGCCAGTAGGAGCCCCTTCAAGTTGCCTTCTGTGTCCTTTCTGCATACCTCTTCTGTTTTTATGCACTTCTCTACAGAAGAAGTTCCAAGTTCCCTTTGTACTTTCCTGTCCCTATCTTGACATCAGTCATTTCTCACAGAAACCCTGGCTCCATTTTATGGGGAATGGTATTTAGTAGGGCTCAATTTCTGTGACCAAAGTGGGTTATATTTCTTAATTATAATTTTGTTTTTTCAACATTAGATTTTAGTTCTGTGTTGAAATAATACATCCCCGTAAAAACTAAAATATGGAACATAATAGTCATTTACATGTCAGGGTGAAAGTATTTATCAGCTTGTATATATATATATATATATATATATATATATATATATATATATATATTTCAGCTTGTATATTTTATAAGAGATTGGAAGCAGAGAGAATGAGGACACTGGACAATGTGAAGGGAGGGGGTTGAGGGTGGTGGAGAGGTGAAACAGGTTCATGGATGGAAAGAAAGCTAATATCAATTACTTCTATTCTGGGAACATTTGTGTAAACTATTTAAATTAATCCTTACAACAATCCTTATTTTCACAAAAGAAGAAGTAACTTCTTCAAAGTTGTAATATGTATAGCAGATAGTCTAGAACTGAAATCCTTTTTGTTTGGCTGGAAAAGCCTCATCTGTGCCTTCTATTACCCTAAGTTGTTCCCCAAGGCAAGCAAGGAGGTTGATGAGCTAAAAAGACAAGTTTCGCCTACTTCAGGTTTGAAACATAGTAAACTTGCTCAAGCTGCTTACCCTGTTTCACTTGAAGTTGTTCATTGTGACTTGCATGCATAGCCACCCTCACAAATACTGTCCTTCAGTTGAGAATAAGGTTCAAACATTTTTCCAGTGCTCAGGAAGTTTGTGGGGAAACAATTCGATTTCATTTGCTTTCACTGCTGATTCAAAAAGAACAGATAGGCATCTCAAATTGAATGTTTCTCAGTTGGATTATTTATTACAAGTTCTGCCTGTTGCCAGAGTTTGTCTAGTGCTCAGAAAGCTTGTTGAAGGCTTGTAAGAGATAACTGAGGCAAGTTACCTGAAAAACAAGGTTGGGAACAAAGCCCATAAGAACATGTTTGTTTCCCCTTCTTATTAATACATTGGTCAACTCCCGAATTCTCTTGGTTCTCAGTTCTCTTCACTGTAAATGGGGATAATAGCTTCCCTGCCTGAAGAAAGGAGGCAGAATATCTAGGACATCAATAACCACGCATTAGGTATCTTCTATTCAGTTCAGCTCAGTTCAGTCGCTCAGTCGTGTCCGGCCCTTTGCAACCCCATCAATAGCACCAGGCTTGCCTGTCCATCACCACCTTCTGGATCTTGTTCAAACTTATGTCTATTGAGTCGGTGATGCCATCCAACCATTTCATCCTAGTTGTCCCCTTCTCCTGCTTTCAGTCTTTCCCAGCATCAGGGTCTTTTCAAATGAGTCAGTTCTTCACATCAGGTGGCCAAAGTATTGGAGCTCCAGCTTCAGCATCATTCCTTCTAATGACTATTCAGAACTGATTCCCTTTAGGATTGACTGATTTGATCTCCTTGCTGTCCAAGGGGCTCTCAAGAGTCCTCTCCAACACCACAGTTCAAAAGCATCAATTCGTTGGCGCTCAGCTTTTTTTATGGTCGAGCTCTCACATCCATACATGACTACTGGAAAAACCATAGCTTTCACTAGATGGACCTTTGTTGGCAAAGTAATGTTTCTGCTTTATAATATGCTGTCTAGATTTGTTACAACTTTTCTTCCAAGGAGCAAGCGTCTTTGAATTTCATGGCTGCAGTCACCATCTGCAGTGATTTTGGAGCTCAAGAAAATAAAGTCCGTCACTGTTTCCACTATTTCCCCATCTATTTGTCATGAAGTGATGGAATTGGATGCCATGATCTTAATTTTTTGACTGTTGATTTTTAAGCCAGCTTTCTCACTCTGCTCTTCCACTTTCATCAAGAGGCTCTTCATTTCCTCTTCACTTTCTGAACTAAGGGTGGTGTCATCTGCATTTCTGAGGTTATTGATGTTTCTCCTGGCAGTCTTAATTCCAGCTCGTGCTTCATCCAGTCTGGCATTTTGCATGATGTACTCTGCATATAAGTTAGATAAGCAGGATGACAATATATAGCCTTGACATACTCCTTTCCCAGTTTGGAACCAGTCCGTTGTTCCATGTCAGGTTCTAACTGTTGCTGCTTGACCTGCATACAGATTTCTCAGAAGGCAGGTGAGATGGTCTGTCTGGTATTCCCCTCTCTTTAAGAATTTTCCAGTTTGTTGTCATGCACACAGTCAAAGGCTTCAGCATAGTCAATGAAGCCTAAGTAGATATTTTTCTGGAATTCAATTGTTTTTTCTATGATCCAATGGATGTTGGCAATTTGATCTCTGAACATTTCCTTTGACACTGAAAATGTGGAGAACTATAAGGCAGAGTATCTACTCTTACCATGCTGGCCATCTAGTTGGGGATGCTGAACTTACATATGAAAAAGAGCAAATAAATTTTGTAACACACCATATGAGTGTCAAAGACAAGGGAAATGATTAACTACCAAGGACATTATTAGTGTACCAATTTAAAATAATAATAAATACAACTTTATTTTGTTTCAACCAATGTTTTAGAAATGAAGTAAGAAACAAGGAATGAAGAGACAAAGGAAAATGCAACAAATGAAGAGAAAAGGGAGAAAGGAAAGGGAAAAAGAAAAAACACGGTGAGCAATAATGATAACTACATAGGTAAAAAAGTCAATGTTAATGTATTTTTACTTTGTAACTCCTTGTTTTTCATATAAAATAATTATTATAAGTCTACGTTGATGGGTACACAATGCATAAAAGGTAACGTAACAATAACATAAAGGGAGGATCAAATTGTATAGGAGCAAACATTTTCTACATAGCTGAAGCTTAATTGACACTAATTCAAACTAGATTGTATGAATCAAAATGCTACTTGCAATCTCTAGGGCAACCACTAAGAAAATAACTTAAAAATGTGTAGAGAAAAAGAGAAAGGAATCAAAATGGTATACTAAAAACTACATATTGAACATGAAAGAAGGCATTGAGTTGAGGAACAAGAAAAGATATAAGACATGTAGAGAATCTATGCAAAATAGAAATCCTCCCTTATCTGCAATTACTTGAAGGAAAATGAAATTAAAACTTCAATCAAAAGGCAAAAAAAAGGCAGAATGGTTTCTAAAAACATGATCCAATCATATGCTATCTATAAGAGACTGACCTTACATTCAAAGGTAAGCCAGGTTGAAAATTTAGAGATATGAAAAAAATATTCCATGCAAACACTAATCAAAACACAGCTGGATTGTCTATATTAATATCAGACAAAATAGAGTTTAAGAAAAATTATTATAAAAGATAAAAGGCTATTACATAGTGATAAAAAGACCAATCCATCAAGAAGACATATTAAGTATAAACACATAAACCAAGCCACAAAATATATGAAGCAAAAACTAACAAAACGTCAAACAGTAATAGTAGAACACATATATACCCCACTTTCAATGATGGATGGAACAACTACACAGAAATCAGCAAGGAAACAGAAGACTTGAACAACATTATAAGACAACTAGAGCTAAGAGACATACATAGAACAGAACACCCAACAACAGCAGAATAAACTTTCTTGTCAGGAGCATGTGGGACATTCTCCAGGAAAGACCATATATTAGGCCACAAAATACATTTCAATACATTTAAAAAGACCAAAACCATACAAAACATGTTTTCTGACCACAATGGAATAAAATGAGAAATTAGTGTAAAAGTCCTAAAAGAAAACACAGAAGAAAAAAAAAGAAAGAAAACACAGAAGAAACACTCATGACATTGGGTTTGGCAATGATTCTTGCATAACACACCAAAAGCACAAGCAACAAAAGCAAAAATACAAATGCAATCACACTAAAAATCTTCTGCACAGTGAAGGAAACAGAGTGAAAAGACAGAATATAAAGAAGGAAAAATATTTTAAAATCATATATCTGATAAGAGATTAGTATCCAAAATACACAAGGAACTCCTACAACTCAACAACGCCCCCCCCTCAAAAATAAATAAGATTAAAAAATGGGCAAGGAACTTGAATTAACATTTCTCCAAAGATAGGCAACTGGTTAATAGGTATATGAAAAGATGCTCAGCATTATTAATCACCAGGGAAATGCAAATCAAAGTCACAATTAGATATCACTCACACCTGTTAGGATAGCTATTATAAATATATTTCAAAGGTAATGAGTGTTGGTAAGAAGGTGGAGAAATTGGAATTCTTGTACACTTTTGGTAGACGTAAGATATATAAAAGGGTGAGCCTGTATGGAAAATAGTATATTTCTTTAAAAAATTAAAATTAGACTTACCAGGGAATCATATATCAAAATAAATTGGATTCAGAATCTCCACAAGATATATGCATTCCAAAGGTCTTTGCATTATTGACAATAACCAAGATATAGAAATAACCTAAATATCCAACAACAGATGGAAGAAAATGTGATGTATACACACAATGGAATATTGTTCAACTTTAAAAAAGAAGGAAATCCTGTCATATGTGACAATATAGATAAACCTGGAGGACATTATGCTAAGTGAAATAATCCAGTCACAGGGGATAAATACTGCCTGATTTCAGTTAAATGAGGTATTTAAAACTGCCAACCTAATAGAAACAGCGAATACAGAGATGGTGGCCAGGGGCTGGAGGGAGGGGAAAATGGGGCAGCGCTGTTGAACAGGTAAAAAGTTTCAGTGTTGCCACCTGAAAAACTTCTAGAGATCTGCGGTTCAACACTCTGCCTATAGTTAACCTATAATAATACTGTATTGTGCACTTAAAGTTTATTAACAGAGTAGATATGTTTAGTGTTCTTTAACACACAAAAAGCCTTTCTTAAAAGATAGAAGAAAAAGAAAGGTGCCAAGGAAGGGAGGGAATAAGGGAGGAAGATAACAAACAAGAGAACTGTCAAATTCACACATATATGGAAATTAAACACACTAACCAATGGGTCAAAAATGAAATCACAAGAAATTAGAAGATACTGTGAGATGAACGAAAAAGAAAACATAACACACCAAAACTTATGGGGTGCAGTTAAAGCAGCTCGTAGTGTTGTAGCCATGCGTTCTGGGAAACAAACTCCATCAGAAGGGCAATGCAGATAGTGGGGTGCTGTTTGTTACACCTACGGGCCCAACGCAGAGTTTCCTCTTAGCCAAGGACCCCGACCAGTTTTTTGTGAAAACTTTATATACCCTAAGTGTATGTGCACAAACCCCCTCCCCAAATTTCCTGAAACTAGTCTGAACAAAGGAAAAAGAAAGATACAATCAAAGTTAACCTGTGATTCATATGCCTTAAGCCTACGTAGCTAACAGCGGACAATTATCAATAGGCCTGTGGTCATACCCCAATAAGCATAATAGAATGTATGATTCTATTCAGTTACACAGATAATTAGGGTATTCTTTTAGGCAAGGGAGAGTTTAGGTATGAGCCCTGGGCTCTTCCTTTTCCAGTTGGTATGTCGTTTCCATAGATATTGGGCATATAGCTCAAAGTCCACAGTCTGGCCCAAGATGAAGTCCTGCTTTCAAAATAGAGCCTGTTCTGTTTTCTCTTTCAGTAGAGGAAAATTTGTGGTTTTAAAATGCTTACATTAAAAAAAAAGAAAAACTTATTATCAATAATCTAAACTTCCCAAGAAACTAGTAAAAAAAAAAAAAAAATCCAAACTACCAAACTGTCAGGAATCCTCTGGCCCTTATTAATTCCTGAATATTCAGGAATTAAGAGGAGAGGTACTCCTTTCCCAGGGCTGAGGAATGCAGGCATTTCCTTTGTTAGTTTCTCATTATGGTGATAAGCACCCTCTTCTCTCTTTAAGGGATTGCCTTACGTTTTGTAAGTCTGGAATTTTAATCTTTATCTTTGCTGAGAATAACTACATTATATATGTCCATGCCATGTTGATTAAAACACCTTTGCTCCATCAGAGCTTTGGTCCCCATGTCTTTCTTTCTTTCTCTTCCTCTCTTTCTCTTTATCTTTCTATTTCTGGCTGATTCCCTGGAGCGCGAAAGCCGGCTGCGTAACCCAGGGAATATTAGCCTCTTTCCTTCTTTCACTTTCTCATCATCGACTCCGGACCACCAGGTTCTGGTCCATTAAAGGACCAACACCAAACTAAATCCAAAGCAAATAGAAAGAAAGAATGAAAATTTGAGTAGAGATAACTGAAATAGAAAAAAAAAAAAGATTCTAAGATCAAAAAGAATAAAATACTTAGTAAACTAAGGAGGTATGATTCATATATTAAAGACAAGACAACAAAATATTGCTCAAAGAAATTGAAGAAGACCTAAATAAATGGAAAGGCATCCCACATTCATAGATTGGAAGACCTAATATAGTTAAGAGGCAATATTCCTTTCTGGTTCAGATGGTAAAGAATCCGCCTGCAATGCAGGGGACCTAAGTTCAATCCCTGGGTTGGGAAGATCCTCTGGAGAAGGGAATGGCTACCCACTCCAGTATTCTTGCCTGGAGAATTCAATGGAGAGAGGAGCCTGGAGGGTTACAGTCCATGGGGTTGCAAAGCATTGGACATGACTGAGGAACTAACATTCACATTCCTCAAGTTGATGTACAGATTCAGTGTAATCTCTATCAAAATTCCAGTTGCCCTTTTGAAGAATGGACAAGCTGATTATAAAAGTCACATGTAATTGCAAAGGATGCCAAATATCCAAAATCTTGAAAAAGGACAAAATTCTTCATATTTCTCTATTTCAAACGTACTACTAAGCTACAGTAACCAAAACACTGTTGTGCTGACGTAAGGACTGACATACAGATCAATGGAATATAATTCAGAATCCAGAAGTAAACCCAGATATCTATAACATACCAAGAACATTCAATGGGAGAAAGGATAGTCTTTTCAAAATATAGTGCTGGGACTGAAGGAGGAAACAGACAGAACAGGCTCCATCTTGACAGCAGTACTCCATCGAGGGCCGGACAGTGGACTTAGAGTTATATGCACAGTACCTATGGAAATGACATACCAACTGGAAAACCAGTCCCCCAGAAGGAAGAGCCCCAGGGTTCGTACCTAGACTCTCCATTGCCTAAAAGAATACCCTAATTATCTGTGTAACTGAATAGAATCATACATTCTATTATGCTTATTGGGGTATGACCACAGGCCTATTGATAATTGTCCACTGTTAACTACCTAGGCTTAAGGCACACGAATCATGGGTTAACTTTGATTGTATCTTTCTTTCCCTTTGTTCAGACTAGTTTTAGAGAATTTGGGGAGGTAGGTTTGAGCACGTACACTTAGGGTATATAGTGAAAGTGAAGTCGCTCAGTCTTGTCTGACTCCCAGTGATCTCATGGACTGCAGCCTACCAGGCCCCTCCGTCCCTGGGATTCTCCAGGTAAGAATACTGGAGTGGGTTGCTATTTCCTTCTCCAATGCATGAAAGTGAAAAGTGAAAGTGAAGTCGCTGAGTCGTGTCCAACTCCCAGAGACCCCATGGACTGCAGCCTACCAGGCCCCTTTGTCTATGGAATTTTCCAGGCAAGAGTACTGGAGTGGGTTGCCATTGCCTTCTCCGAGGGTATATAAGGTTTTCACAAAAACTGGTCGGGGTCCTTGACTAAGAGGGGACTCTGTGTTGGACCCACTGGTGTAACAAACTGCACTCCACTATCTGCACTGTCCGTCTGAGTGAGTTTGTTTCCTGGAACACGCGGCTACCACAGGACCATTGGATATCCACACAAAAGAATGAACTTAGATATCTACTTCTACCATATAAAAAAATATAATTCAAAATTAATCAAAAGACCTAAATGTAAATGCTAAATTTCTACAACTCTAGGAAAGAAACATAGATGTAAATCTTCATGACTTTGGATTAAGCAATAGTTTCTTAAACATGATACCTAAAGCACAAGCAACAAAAGGAAAACAGGAGATAATTTGGACTTTATAAAAATTTAAAACAGCACTTTTGTTCATCAAAGGACACTATCCTTTAAATAAAGACAACTACAGTAAGAGAGAAAATATTTGCATATCATCTATTTGTTAAGAGACTTGTATGCAGAATATATAAATAACTTGCCACACAACAACAAAAAGATCAAACAATCCAATTTAAAAATGGACAAATGATCTGAATAGACATTTTTTCTAAAAAAGAAATTTTAATGGTCAACAAGCCCGTATAAAGTTGCTCAAAATCATCAGTCAGTAGGAAAACACAAATGAAAATCACAATGAGATGCCACTTTACTCCTACTGGGATGGCTGCAAGCAAAACCAAGCCAAAACAAAACAAAACAGAAAATAATAAGCATCAATGAGGTGTGAAGAAATTAAAACACTCATACATTGCTGATAATAATGTAAAATGGTACACCCACAAATGCAGCTTAGTCGTTCCTCAAAAAGTTAATTGTCCCATTAGCATCTGACCTAGCAATTCCACTCCTAGGTATATATCCTGCAGAAGAATTGAAAACAGGTGTTTAAATAAAAACTTGTATGTGAATGTTGATACCAACACTATTCACAATAGGTAAAAGGTAGTAATGACCCAGTGTCTACCAACAGATGAATGGTTACACAAAACACGGTATTTGTGTACAATGAAGTGTTATTCAGCCATAAAAAGAAATGAAGTACCAATTCACGTTAATATTTGGATGAACCTTGAAAACAAGCTAAGTGAAAGTGTTAGGGGAAGTACACTGAAACCGCCCACCCTGGCCAGGCACCATAGTAACCACTTGCATGAGTTGTTTTATGACAGGAGATCCTGATAAGGAATATAGAACTAATAAGCCACCACCAACCGGAAGAGTTCAGGAAAGGTTGAAAGGAGACACCACGTGTCCGTCCACTTCCCAGAATCCCTCTTGCTAGCATCCATCTTGGCTGAGCGATGCGTGCGCCACCAGGAAAAACTGAATTAGAATGATTGGCCAAAGACCACCCGGAAACTAATCCCATCACCATAAAACCCGAGACTGCGAACCACGGGCAGAGCTGTTCTCCTGGGTTCCCTTCCCTCCTGCTCTCCACCCGGTGCCCTTTCCAATAAAATCTCTTGCTTTGTCAGCACATGTGTCTCCTCGGACAATTCATTTCCAAATGTTAGACAAGAGCCTGGTTTCGGGCCCTGGAAAGGGTCCCCCTTCCTGCAACAAAAGAAGGCAGACACAAAAGGCCACATATGCTATGATTATATTCGTAAGAAATGTCTGGAACAGACAAATCCTTAGGAACAGATAGCAGATTAGTGGTTGCCAGGTGCTGGAGGGGGAGGGGAATGGCTAGTGACTTTTCAATGGGCACAGCCTTTCTTTGTAGGCTGATGAGGATATTCTAGAATTAGATAGTGATAATGCTTGAAAAACACTGTGAATGTACTAACACCACTGAACTGTATAATTTAAAATGATAAACAGGGTGTTGTTACATGAATTTCACTTCAATTAAGAAAATACAGAAAAAAAAAAAAAGAAAATACAGGAGAGAGGAAGCATTTGATGATTCTTATCTTATTCCCAGTCTTATCCTAGGCATTTTGCATTTCTTTTCTCATTGATCCAAGTGAACCATAAATTCATTTGTCCATAAATAGGTTATGACTTAACTGAAGAGAATTTCCCAGCTGGAATTAAAACTTTCGAATTTGCATGATTCTACCTCCTCTGTGAAACATCCCCTTAACTCTTCTAAGACCAAAAAAAAAAAAAAAATTGTTTACAGATTTTGGAGCATTTTTCTACCTTTTTCCAGCTTCTAAAACCTGCACATTTTACCCCTTGGCTTTATTTTTTACATATATTTTCTTTTACAATGTGACATGTTCGTTGCCTGGTTTCTGAGCTCCTCAAGATCAGGACTGGTCCTTTGTGTTTACAGGTCTGTGCTCAGCATATCAAAGAAGGCAATGGCACCCCACTCCAGTACTCTTGCCTGGAAAATCTCATGGACAGAGGAGCCTGGTAGGCTGCAGTCCATGGGGTCCTTAAGAGTCGGACACGACTGAGCGACTTCACTTTCACTTTTCACTTCATGCATAGGAAAAGGAAATGGCAACCCACTCTGGTGTTCTTGCCTGGAGAATCCCGGGGGTTGGGGAGCCTGGTGGGCTGCTGTCTATGGCGTCGCACAGAGTCGCACAGGACTGCAGTGACTTAGCAGCAGCAGCAGCTCAGCATATAGTACATGCTCAGTGAAGGTTTTCATTGGCCAGCTGGAATAACATATTTGGTTCCTGTAAATATACTACATTAATGGCTCCTAAAATAGCCATGCCTGTTTGACTTGCCTGTGCTACACTCAGCATCCATTTCCCAGAACGAAACTAGGTCACATCTGGGACGCATGAACAGTTTTAAGAAAGTTCCGTCTGAAATTCAAAACCCTTCAGTGTATATCAAATGTAATCAAGCTGATGATGCCAAAAAAACTGTAAAGGATTAAAACTTCACTTCATTCTTACATTTTTGGTCTTTGCTCTTTTACTTCATTTAATAAGTTTTACAGCCACAGAACGATTTGCACATGTTGAAAACCAAAACAGGATGAAAATGGCAAAAAGGAAAGCAAAGCATTTCACTTTGTGCATCTTTGTCTTTGTGAGCTCTCCCCTATCCTGTGGTTATTTTGTACAAGGTCTGTCTGTTTGATTACTGTGACAGTTTTTGGGCAAAAGATCTAAGACATCTCTGCCCTCCTGTAAAAATGTGCATCAACAGAGAAAAGAAAAAAAAGTAGATCTCTTTCTATAAAGAGGATCTGAGAATGAGAGTCTCTCCTGATGGCAGTAACATGTAGGATATTTCAGTAAGGGAAGCACTTGAAATTATGTGCGTTTGGGGTTTTCTAGGGACAACAGCAGAATTTGCTGTGTGGCCACAAACCTCTTGTTGTCCCTGTGCTGGAACACTCTTAATGAGTTCTTGTTATGGTCTCTCTTGTTTGTGATTCTTAAAGTATCTTTATTTTGAAAAGGAGACAAAGTACTTCCTTTCTGTTTGTACATCCTCAGAAAATTATAAATCATTCCAAAATAGAATAGCACATGAGCACTCTAGGCATTCCATTAATTATGTTTATGTCCACTCACCTCTATCCTACACCCAGGTATCTGAAATGGCACAAAGAAAATTCACATACTTGCTTTCTGTTGCATCATTTCTTTTTGAATTTTTTCTGAAACCTAGAACAATAGTTTACATCTTCATAAATGCTGGCATTTTATTGTGGTTGTGCAGGTTAAACAGCCTGATTAATCCTGCTTATTCCTCTTTCTTCTGCTGACATTCCATACTGGAGAAAGGAGGTCATCTGATGGAAAGGATTCCAATCCTATGTCTCAACTTCTTGTGTGTGAAATCTGTTCTCCTTTATCCTTCTTATATCCCTTACTTCAGATTTATCAGCATATATTGAATATCTGCTATAAATATTGACTGGTCTATGGTTGGCCTGTAGTTGGGGCTCAAAAATCAACTCTATTCAGTCAGGGCCCTGATCAGAAATAGAAAATATGCTCACATTGGATTCTGGTGAGAATTTAATGAAGGGACTGCTTACAGAAATATGAATGGAGTTGGGGAAACCAACAAGCGATCCTGAGATACCCTGTGATAGCAATGTCAAGCAGGTGTCACCTCCTGCGGCCTAAAGAAGGAAGGGGAGGCCACAGTCTTGGAGCCTGGAGAGAGTTCGTGGTCTGGAAGGTAGCTGCCCATCAGGTGCTACAGTCATAAAGGGACCAGCTACCATAAGACCCTCGGCATTGAAGAAGTGGGGAGAGGTTTCTCCTTGTTGGCTGAATGGACTAGGAATCCTGAGGGCAAAGGGAGCCCAGGTGATACAGCCTGCAGGGCAGAGAGGTGAGGGGAATGGATCTCAGTGACCAAAGGGAAGATAAAGAATATGCTCACTTCACAGTTTAACTTTGGAATAATTCAGGAAGCAGCATTATTATCCAAAGTTTACAAATGGAGACACTGAGGCAGTCAAGTTTAAATAACTTGCTGAAGGCCTTATGGCTACTAAGTGGCAGCATGTGTGTGCACGCTAAGTCACTTCAATCATGTCCGACTCTTCGCAACAGTATGGACCATAGGTAGCCCGCCAGACTCCTCCATCCATGGGATTCTCCAGGCAAGAATACTGGAGTGGGTTGCCATTTCCTCTTCCAGGACTAAATGGCAGACCTAAAATTTAAATTCACACCTTCTAGTGCCACTTCTACTTCTTTATACTAAAATGTTTGTCCTTCTGACCTTACACTTCACTCACATGACCAGCCTTATATTTTTGACAATGTGAGCCTTGTAAACGATTATGACTTCCATATTTAATTTGGCTGTTAGGAAATTCAGAGTCAAATATTAAGCCCCCATTGCTAATTGTGCAGGATTTTGTGGCTTGCATATCTCAGTGGCCTTACCTACCTTATTTTCCTTTTGCCTTGTCTTTTAAAATCTTTTTATATTACATGTCTTTTTTGAAGAGGTGAAGGATAAACAAATGAGTAAATGAGTAGCTAGTATCTGAATAACCTTGGGGATCTGTGCTTGATCAGCCTTTCCCCTAATAGACCATCACTGTGTAGGGACTGCTAAGGTTGACCTCCATTCTCAAACACACACATCTGTTAACTTTGTGGTAGAGTTGGCTTTATTATCACAGCCTTTTTCAATAAAGTATTCCTAGCAGCCACTACCCATCAATTAATATTGACAGTGGAGTTGAAACCTATTTGCTATGCCCAGTGTAATATGACCAGTAAATTAACCAATAGTTCTTCAAGACCTCTAATATGGAAATGCCCTACCAAGAGAGTGGCTTTTATGTTTAATCACAGATATCCTGAGAGCCTTTTATTTAAGCTTACTGTATGTGATGCATGTCATTATAGTCTGACTGCTTCCCATGCTTCAAATACTTTAGTAAAAGGCAATATGTGCAATATATGAGTGCACTCCTCCAAATAATTAATTTTTATTCTTTAGACTCAAGTATGTGGCATTATTCCAACAATATCTCAAATGGTTATTTTAAAAAGTTGCTTGCTGTTTGTTTTTTTTATCATCCTAGATAAAGGCCTCTTTGGCCTTATTAATAGAGTTAGCGTTGTGAAAGCTGCCGGGTCACAATAACATTATCTCACATCCTGAAGCAGCACGGCAAGACTATTCAGAAAGGAGTGGAACTCATTTAAGCAATTTGAGACTTGGATTTCATTCAAGTGCATTTAGTGAAAGTTTCAAAGGACTATTATTATGAAGCCTTGCCCGTGAGTTTGTAATGGCACTGGAACAGTATAACAATCAAAATATTACAGATAATAGCAGTTTCTTGGTCCGATAGCATCACCAACTCAGTGGTCATGAATTTGAGCAAACTCTGGGAAATAGTGAAGGACAGAGGAGCCTGGCATGCTGCAATTCATGGGGTTGCAAGGAGTTGGACATGACTTAGCAAATGAAAAACAACAAAAGCAGTTTCTTAGAATTCCATATATATTGGTAGATTTTAATGTATTTTCACCTATGTTATCTCATAATCTCCAAATGAAGCTTTAACAAGTTTCATACTAATGCACATATTTAACTGTAGGTATAAAAACATATAAACAAAAGGAGTTTAAGTCTGTGGAGAATCTACCCACACTCACTGATCGGCACCATTAATATGTTCTTTAATCAAACCGTTCGCCTTCTACTCTGTTGTGTGAAACAGGTTCACTGACCTGTGAGCTTTGATCATGAGAAATGATTATTCTTTTACCCCAGTGAAAGCCTGAGCACTTTTTCTTTCTCCTCCAAGTCCAGTTGATGAAACTTTGACATTGACACAGATGCAGCTACTTCTGATTCAGTTATAGTCTGTTCTTTGGTGTGTTTGAGACCTAAAATTAAGAAAATGTTCAGGATCCTGACACCTTCCAATGCAGAATCTTCCTGGTAGTTCTTCTTTTCCATGTTCTTACTATTCCTCCATTTGTTTCAAAGATAAACAACGGACATTTGATGATGTTTTCACATTTAAAAATTGCTTTCTCTTGTAACACTTCATTATTTTTCCATATTACCCTGTGTAGTGGATATCAAGGTTCATACTTTACCAAAGAAGATATTAATGCTCTGGCATTCAAAGCTAGATCGGCTATGAGAGAGTCAGCTGAGCCAATGGTGCCATAATCATCGGGGTTCATCATTTATTGTTGATTTTAAAATATCTGTTTTTCATCTCTGTGTGTATCACACAATACCAGACATGGGGAGCAATACACAGATACACAGAACACTTTGGGACATGTCCTCCAAGCCCCAGGGGTAACTTACTTGTAAGGACGACCTCCAGGTTTTTCCAAGTGCTGCTTTTTCTGCCTAGAAGTTTCTTCCTAACTCGTCTTAATTTCTCTAAAATTCATGAATTGAGTAGTAGGTCTGTATTTACTGCTGTATTCCTGTCACTAGTGCTCTGTACATGGTAAATGCTCCATCAGTATTTGCTGACTTAATAGGTCATCTTGCCTCATTCTGTCCCTGCCATAATTTCACTTCCTTGCTGCCCTGTTGTAACTACAGCTCACATTTCTCTTGCTTTGTAGTCCTACTGCCATTTCTGCTTCTGATTCTGAAATAAACTCCAGAAAACAGGTGATACAGAAGGTCTCAAAAGTCTTTTTCTGTGACAGTTTGTCATGTTACCTGGCTTGGGCCCACTGTCAGGCCAAAACAGGAAGAAGTGATCAGGACAATACTAAGAACTAAACACAAAACCTGATAAAATTCACCAATTTAGTAAAAAATTAGCCAGCTTCTAACCTTTTTTTTTTTTTACTAGAAATAGTAGAATCATAAATCATACAGTTGCAAATCCAGATTTTCAGCTACATTAATTGGTAATGCTCAGTATATAACATCTATGACAAAGTTAGAAGAAATGTATTGCTTTCAAAATAAGGAAAACAAATTTTAAAGGTTTAACAAGAGGAAATATCATAACTCCATGATAATGTTCTGTTGTTGGTACATAGATGTAATCTAAGAAATACTATGTACATGTTTAATTCTTTGAAACTTGTTTTCATCATCACCTTCTATTCAGACATCTCTAGATATCTGGCATGAGCACTGGGGATGGCGCATTGTGTGTACAACAAACATTTTTGAAATGAATGAATACATACACCACAACTGACCCTTGACAAGAAATTTATGGTGTAGAAAGTGGATCATTTTTCAGCAATTATTCCATTGGAACCTCATAACAGCCTAGTGGTTTGGATAGAGGGATAACTACAAACTCTATCTTGAAAATAAAAGAAGAGCAATTCAGAATGATTAATTGATTTGTCTGAGTTCACACACAGTATGTAATAGAGCTGTCTTTTAAATCCAAGTCTTGGTGCTGATGCTTTTCTGACTTGACCTTCAAACTTAAGTTTATGTATGGTATAAGGACTGAGAATTCTTTAACAAGTCAACTGGCACTCCATATATTTGTAAAATGTCAAAATAAAATTGTTCTAATTTTTAAAAATTAGAATCATTGATCTAAATAAACTCAGACACTACTAAAATAAATTTAGAACCTGCAAATAATTGAACATACTGTCTTCAGACTAAAATGGGAGGAAACCACAGGTGTGTGGAATAAAAACAATCATGCTGTTACCGAAATGTCAGCATCTCTTGGTCTGAAGGACTAAGTAATTATCACAAGAGGAAAGGAAAAATAAACTATAATTAAGCAATGACTGTAATGGTGTTCTTCTGGTGATAATTGTTTGTCTTTATTGCATTCCAGCAATTCTACTCTATAGATGATATAGAACCTACTATTTTCATTTCAATAGTTACATTTGATCCATGCATTTTTAAATCTATGATTTTAATAAACAAATTGCTTTCTTAAGGTATTTTAAGTTTAGTAAACCTTTACTTTTACATAAGGCACAATGAACACTTTAAACAACCAGTACCCCATTATTTAACAAAAACAACAGACCATTGTTAATTCACTTGGCCCAACAATCAATAGACATTAATAACTCTGCGGTAATTAGAACTGTTCAGAGAAACAGAGCAACGTTAGGAGCTCTGTGTTCTGAAATCCTCGGGCTGAGGCTCGTAGTGGTGCCAGAGAGAAAGTTCTAGGCTCGAGTAGTAGGATGGCCTTCTTATTTCTTTGTTCATTAAAAAAAAAAAATATTGTAACGGCCCTCACTTCAAAAAATATCTTCAATTTGTTGACAACAAAAGTACAGATATAATAAATATCCGAGCAGTCACTGTAATTAACCAATCAGTGAAAGAGGAGAGGAGAAATTATTTTATCAAGAATTCACAGGAAAATACAACTCAGTGCGTATATGTGGTCCTGAACTTCACAGCAACTGAGCAACAGAAGGAAACATTACTCTTACTGTTTAGCAGAGCCTGGAGTTCTGTGAGGCATTGGATATAAGTCTGTTCATTGAAAAGGCTTTACATAAATAATGCAAATGAGAGCACACTTTACAGCAAAAGCATACAGGTATCCCTCATATGACTGCATTTCATAGATATGGCCTTGGTGAAATCCAAAACAAACTGGAAAGATAAGACTGTGGCGTGGACCACAGTGATATGGCTTCCTGGGGACGGGTGCCAGCAGAGACAAGCTTCTAGGAGAGGGGGGAAGGAGAGCTGAGGCAGCTGGGGCTGGTTCCCACTTCACACAGACGTACATTTCTATGCGAACCAGGATGCACCTCCTTCCCTATTTAAAGCCCTTCAGTGATAATCCATTGCATTCATGACAAAACCTGAAATTCTCATCATGGCCTTCGAGGCCATTCATGATTCAGTCTTTGCCCATTTACAGTTACATTTCCCTTGGATCTCTTTGCTCTCACCATGATGGATCCCTTCCATTTCTGCAAATGCATGAGCTCTTCCCACACAGTGTTTCTTCAGAGGCTGTTCCTTCTGCCTAAAATGCTCTCTCCTTGCCCTTTTTGTCTGGCTAATTCTTGTTCATTTATAAGATTTTGGCTTATGTATTCCTGCTACAAAGAAGATCACACGGCCACTGCCTTGCCTCATTTATAGTAAATAACACCTGTAATTCATTAAATAGAATGTGGCATTTTTCTTCATAGCTTATGTGTAAAAACCTATTTGTGCTTTCATTTACGTTAATTCTTCTTATGTGTATATGCATGGAGTAGTATACATACATACATATATTTTCTAGCACCAAGAGAACCTAGAACCACATCTAGCACCCACATCTTGGTTTCTAACATCTTTCTCAATAAAAGGAGTAAGGGATCCTTGGACAAATGATGATTCTAGGGGCAGAGAGAATGTAGATGAGCCTAGAGTAGCATCTCATAGTGACAGAAAACAATGAAGTGCTTTTAAAAATGGTGATATGTGAAAAGGACACAGCAGTCAACCTTAAAGAGCTCCCAATGGCCAAAGCTGGAATAGCTTTGCAACAGAATATTGATAAATAACAATAATGATAGTATTAAGTTATAATTTAAAGAGTAAAACAAGCACCTATGAAGCCATACTGATATATGTGATCAAATAAATAAATAATTGGAGGAGAAGAGACAAATGTTTCTTATAGAAGAACTGCAAATAAGGGCAGTTGCTCCCACACACCAGGAAATAAAACTTAATTCCTCTCGCCCTGAGTGTAGGTTACACTTAATCACTTCCCTTCTAACTAATAGAATATGAAAATAGTTACTATAAAAATAGTAACTTTACAGTAGAGAAATATGACATACACCATCTTCACTAAATGATCAAGGTTAACACCACTGGTGATAAATCATGTTTATAATATGTGTACCCTTGACATGATGTGAGAAGGGCACTGTACCTTTAGATTATTCATCCAAAAAGTCCATCACTCCAGTCTATTGTGAGAAAACATCAGACAAAACCAAACTAAGGGATTTTATACAATCTACCTAATCTTTAATTTTCAAGAGTCTCAAGGTCATAAAAAAAAAGAGGTCTGAGAAACTGGCACAGATTGGAGGAGAGTAGGAAGATGTTGCTGACTAAATGCAATGTTCTGTCCTGTGTGGAATCCTGGAACAAAAATATTAGTGGAAAAGCTGGTGAAGTCTATTAAAATCTGTAGTTCAGTTAGGAGTATTGCACCAATGTTAATGCTTAGTGATAAACATTCTATGGTTATGTTAGATGTTAACATTAGGGGAGATGGGGGAAGCATATACTGGTACTCTCTGCACTATTTGCAACTGTTCTGTAAAACTATTTCAAAATGAGAAGCTAAAAATATCTTCTTCCACTGAACTCCATCAGCAGGAATCATCTTGGCAGTATATCCATTCCTAGAAGAGAATGCTGTTTTCCAGACATGCTGGATAAGACTTTGGTTTCTAGAGCCTGGCTGTATATTTAATTCCTGTCCTGGCCACTCATCAGCTATGTTATGAACAAGTTTCTTAAGTACTCCATGTTTCAATGTTCTCATCTGTAAAACAGAAAATAGGTGGCTATGAGAATGGCAGGGTTTCATATCTATAAAACATAAATAACAGTGGAGGGTTAGTTATCATTGATTTAATTCCCATTCAACAGATCATTGTTGAATGATTGAAGAATGAATGATGCAATGTTTTTGCTAAGAGGGAGTTGTGATTCAATTAAAGTCAGAGAGAGTTTGGAGAAGAAGCTGAGGGCACAAAGTGGAGGCTTCATGAGGCACAGTGGAGGGGTTGGCATAAATATGCAGAAGTATAAGAATAAACTGTGGGAGATGGGGCAGTGAAACAAGCAGTAATACTGATATGGAAGTGTGTCTGAGGGCCCTGAATTTTGACTAACAGTGAGGAGCGAGTAGTCTCTCTAGGGCATGCTGCCTTAGGTAGGTTCTTCACTTGAACCCCACTCTGCTCTGCATTTGCAGGAGGCTGTCCCCTGCAGGCTGCATTTCTCAGCCTTCCACTTCTGCTGGTTTCCAGCTCAATATGGTCAATTGGGCTTCCCAGGTAGTGCTGTTGGTAAAGAATCTGCCTGCAACGCAGGAGACCCCAGTTCAATTCCTGGGTCAGGAAGATCCACTGGAGAAGGGATAGGCTACCCACTTCAGTATTCTTGGGCTTCCCTTGTATTCCCGGGCTTCCCTTGTGGCTCAGCTGGTAAAGAATCCGCCTGCAATGTGGGAAACCTGGGTTTGATCCCTGGGTTGGGAAGATGCCCTGGAGGAGGGAAAGGCTACCCACTCCAGTATTTTGGCCTGGAGAATTCCATGGACTGTATTGGACTGTATCAGCCATGGGGTTGCAAAGAGTCAGACACAACTGAAGACTTTCACTTCACTTTCATTTTCATGGTCAATCAGAGGCAATGTTGAGACACTGCTGGGGCAATGACTCCAGAAGCAGTGACATTTCGCCCATGAACAGTCCTGCCATGGTCTCAGTTTTTGTCCAGGGGCCAGTCATGTTACCTCCTCCTCTGTCCCTGTAACTTAAGAGTCTTAATGGCCTCCTCCTGTGAGTATTCTCACAGAACAACTCCTTCTGTGAGTTATTCTCTGGGTTGCCTCCCTGTCCTCTATTTGGCTCTCAGTCCCTCCATTACCGTGTAACTTATTCCCAGTTTTGAAATCGCTATTAATGAATGCCCAGGTGGTTTCTGTTTCCTGGTTAGATTCTGGCAAAAACAAAGCTTGTGGTGAAATCCCTGTTTTCCAGACTGACCGAAACTCTGGGGCAAGACTTCCCAGTGCTCCATGGCTTGTTTTCCTAAGTATCTGTGACAGTCAGTGTGCTGGGAAGCAACCTGGGCTTCAGGTACTGTGAAGTTTAGAAGAAGGCGATGCTTCTGGGAGCCAGTCTAGAATTACTGAAGCACCACTGCTTTCCAGACAGTCCCAGACAGGTAAGAAACATCTGATGGGAGGAAGAAGTGTCAGAATTCCAGTGACACACAGCCCACCCCAGTGATGGGTCATCAGGGTTTATATGGGCAAAAGAGCCCCCCTGATTAGAAGTATGCTAGAGTATTGGAGTCAGAGAAGGGGCATCCATACCATTCCAGGCGCTTTAAATAAACCTGACTTAGCCATGCTGGTACTTCATACACAAAGATGCTACTATCATTAGCATTGTGTCTCCAGCATTCATTTAGACAGCCTCTCACACGAGTTCTTGCTCTCTTCTTCCTCGTTTGGGCTCCATTTCTCACACTTATGGCTCACCTTACCCTTGGGAAGGGCAACCTGGCTTGGCCAGTTGCCCTACCTTGACCTTAGTGTCCCTTCCAGGACATCATTCTGGAATTTGTCTCTCAGCTCCTCATACCCCCACCACAGTGATGCAGGACCCTCCTTCCATACAACCACTTAGGACCTCACCAGGTTCTTCCTTTCATTTCAATTAAAAATAGGAAACCAAATGAAAGATAGGTGTGAGAGTGTGGTGATGAGGTTGGCAGCAATGGTCAGATTAGAATAATGGAAAGGGAGATGCGGGCAAGCAGTTAGCTAGGAAGCTGTTAAACATAGTTAGAACCTGGACTCTGAGAGTGGAAGAAGTGAAGATGTATGGGAACTCCAAGAGATTTCTTTAGAGAGAGATAATCATAGTAATAATATTTAATAATAAAGACACAGCTTACAGAGTATCTAATCACTTCCTTTTGGCCTCAGTTGGATGGTTCCATAAACATCCTTGCCTATCTGAGGTACAGTAGCAGTGACAGGTAGGGTTTTTAGGGTGGAGGGGTTTTTGCATTTCTATCATTTCCACTGGTTTTCCCCTACAATTCTTTGATCTTGGACAGTTCACGTTTTCTCATTCCTATGGAAAGGGCATTGCAAAAGCAGTTTTATGAGAAGTCTGTTAGTTCCTTCTTTCCACCAAATTGAGTCCTCAAGGAAATTCCTATACAGAAATTCTCAGTTCTCTACTGAAAGAGGTAATTTATGGCTATTAAATATTGATCACGGCACTTAAAATCTGTTTTAAAACAGTACCATTAGTTAGTGATTTAGTTAGACAGTGCAACCACATGCACTCTCATGCAAGCCAGGCTCATACATGCCTTCTTCCTGTCACCTAAAAAGGTGAGCCTGATCATGTTCACCTCCCCAGAGGTGACTCTTCAATGAAAAATAATGAAAACATTTGTCACCACAGGCTGATGCTGAGAAGTTACCTGTTCAGCCTAGAGAGCAACTTATTTTTAGCTAGGAAGCCAGGAAGACAGTGTATCTGAAGTGTGATATTGTGAACAGTATGGGCTTTGCATGGATGAAGACCTACTTTGAGTACTGGTTTCGCTATTTACTGGCTGTGTGACTATTGGTAATTTATTTAACTTCCCTGTGCTTCAGCTTACTTACCATTTGTTATTTTTCTATCACAAAAATCAGGATAATAATGCATCCCTTATAGTGCTTTTCAAAGGATTAAATGAGTCATACTACCTGATCTGGCATATCAGGTATTTAGTGGCTTGTTATTATTGCTGATGATGGTGTTTTTAAGTGTATTTCCTGAAGGACAGGCTCTCTCATTCCTGTACCATAGAGCCCCTCTACCAGAGATAAAATGAAGTTAGACTGCGATGGTTCTTTTTTGGGGGAGCCACACAATGTGGAATGTGGAATGTTAGTTCCCTGCCAGGGATCGAACCCATGACCCCAACATTGAAAGCTCAGAGTATTAACCACTAGAATGCCAGGAAAGTCCCCTCCAATGGTTCTTAATGACAGCTGCACTTTAGAATTACTTGGCAGAGATTTTCAAATATACCAATGCCAGGCCACATCTCAGAACAATTCAGTCAGAATGTCTGGAGGTAAAATCCAAACAGGTTCTTCTAATATGCAATTGGGAGTGAGAATCACCAGCTTAGATGAACCATGGATCTGAAGTTGGATGGCGTGATGGCTAATTTTGTGTGTCAACTTGACAAGGGCCATGGGGATGTGGTCCAGATATTTGGTTAAATGTTATTTCTATGCATGTCTGTGGGGGTATTTCTGGATAAGATTAGCATTTGAATCTAGTAGACAGAGAAAAGCAGATTACCATCCCCAGTGTGGGTGAGCATCATCCAGTCTTTTCAGGAAGTGAAGAGAACCAAAAGGTGGGGGGAGAATTCTCTCTAATTATATAAGCTGGGATATCGCCTTCTGCCCTTGGACTAGGATTTATACCATTGGCTCTTTCTGGTCTTTTTGACCTTTGAACTTGACTATACCTCTGGATTTCCTGGGTCTCCAGCTTACAGACAGCAGATTGTGGGATTTCTTAGCTTCAATAATTTTGTGATCCAATTCTTTATAACACAGTACAAAGTACATATACACAGCTCCCCTGGTGGCTCAGTGGTGAAGAATCCACCTGCCAGGGCAGGAGACACGGGTTCGATCCCTGGGTTGGGAAGATTCCCCTCAAGGAGGAAATGGCAATCCACTCCAGTACCCTTGTCTGGGAAATCCAAGACAAAGTAGCATGGCAGGCAAAAGAGTCAACGGAGTCCCAAAAGAGTCAGACACAACTTAGTAACCTGACAATAGTATATATATATGTATTCTGTTTCTCTGGAGAACTCTAACACAGACAACAGTCTTATGATCCTTTGTGTTCTACAGATTTGAGAAGACTAGTATTCTTCCTCTCTTATGAGGAATAAAAGAGGCAATTTCAGCTTATTATCACCTTATATTCAGATCTAGGGTGGAAGGATTTTACTGAATCTATTTGCATAAATATGATTTGATTAGTAGTATGTGGCAGAGTTATCCAGTGGATAAATGTAAATTAAATCATGTTTATATTTAGGGACTACTCATGGATGTTTATATATTGATGTATACCTATTTATCCATTATAGTTGTTTCTTTTTTTGATGCAATAATTCCCGTATTTGGCCAGTGGAAACACTTCAAGTTGGCTCTAGTGTTATTTTAATATGACCCAATAGTCTTTGATAATACTTATCCAATGTAAGATATTATCATGATTAGTTATTTTTATTGGTACATAGACTATAAATACTTGAAATGAGAGCTGGGATTAAAGCATTGTATGAGAAACAATAATTTTTAGAACACTGAATTAAGTACAAACACAAAAGCTTGAGAGGAGAGTAAAATAATAAGGAAAGGTTTAAAAGGGTAACACATTGTTATCTCATTCTACATTTACAATCATAAAGGTGTTTTTTTTCCTTAACCACTTCCTCACCAACTCAATCACCTTTATAACAAAATCAACATTGTATTTATTTCTGGTAGATTTCATAAGCTCCCAGAAGTTTCCTGGCAATACCTTGTATTAAAAAGAGCAGGTGATACCAAGGCCAAGTATATGTTCCTGATATAAATAGCAGGAAGTCTATGAAGTGTTTGTTTTAAGAAGAGTAGGTTTGAAACATATGCTTGAATATATAGAAACATAATACATTCTCCAGTGCAGTATAACACCTGTGTAGAACAGCTAAGCCATATGTTTCAGAAATTATACTTTGAAAATTACTATGTAGATATCAAAAAAGGAAAATGCACATTTACAAAAAAATAAACACATGTTTGCTATTAACACAACTCAACTGTATGGTTTCTTCAAATCCTTTTTAATTGCAACAAGTTTTTAAAAATCTAGGATATGAAAAGAAAAAAAAAATCTAGGATATGCCAAAACTTCTTCTAAAACCACTAACATATAATAAGCCAAAAAATATAAGAAGTCTATTGTCAAAAGGATGATACTAAAATTTCTATGCAACATTGAGATTTAAATCAACCTAATTTTAATGCAACTCACAAAATGTAGTATCAGAAACTCCATGTGTCACAAAATAGTTATTGGCATATATAGTTCACATTGAAATTTTGTTGGTCTCAGCTTTCTACTCTTTTTTTTTTTTTTTTTTTTGCTTTCTACTCTTTTAGCTGAAGATCTAAGATTGTGTTAAGGTTGTTCATGTTGCAGGTATGGTTCAGGGTTAGGGTGTGCGCAAGAAAGTAAGGTTAAGAGAGGTCCTCAGGCTGCTGTGTGTGACTGGAGAGTTTCCTACCTGGAATATATTATAGAGCAGAGGAAGGCTTAAAGTTGGAATACATGGAAATACTAAATTTGATAATATTACCAAGAAAGGCAGGATTGTATCTTCAGCTGTATTTAACACTAGCTGCTACCCTAATGATTTGATCTATGCTGCTCTGAGAGCTAAAATTTAACTGAAAGGATAATTTGATTGAATTGAAAGATTTATTATAATGTGTTCCTAAATAGACACCTTCTTTGAGCCTATTTTTAAGGACTAGTTTGTGCACACTCAGTCGTTTCAGTCATGTCAGACTCTTTGCGACCCTATGGACAGCAGCCCACAGGCTCCTCTGTCCATGGGATTCTCCAGGCAAGAGGACAAGAGGACAGGAGTGGATTGCCATGCCTTCCTCCAGGGGATCTTCCTGATCCAGGGATGGAACACGCGTATCCTGCTTTGCAGGTGGATTCTTTACTGCTAAGCCACAGGGGAATCCCCAGTGACTGGTTTAGACCTTGACAACTAATACTCACTTGTAAGGTAATATTTGATATAGCAAAGTAGTGAATATAGTACATTGATAAAGTAAAGCAGTTTGTTTCTATACTTAGGTAAAATAACCAGATTTCATTTAATAGCTATTAGTTTGCTGAATAAACCTCTTATTCACAGATAACATGAAAGAAACATTCATACAACTCAGGTTAAAACATTACAAACTCTTGGTCAGTTGGGTTCAAATTACTGTAGTGGTTCTATATGAGTGCAATAAAATGGTCACTACCAAAATGAAATAAGTCTGGAAGATGCCTCACAGCTTCTCTCTCTCTCTCTCTTTCTCTCTAGGAGATTCACAGTGCACACAGAATCAGATTATTCTAGTTCAGTTCAGTTCACTCGTTCAGTTGTGTCTGACTCTTTGTGATCCCACAGACTGCATCATGGCAGGCTTCCCCGTCCATCACCAACTCCCAGAGCTTGCTCAAACTCATGTCCATCAAGTTGGTGATGCCATCCAACCATCTCATCCTCTGTCATCCCCTTCTCCTCCTGCCTCCAATCTTTCCCAGCATCAGGGTCTTTTCCACTGTGTCAGTTCTTCACATCAGGTAGCCAAAGTATTGAAGCTTCAGGTTTAGCATCAGTCTGAATTATTCTAAGATATCCTATAATAACAAAGTCTGTTTTAACTGTTTCCCAAAGTTAGTTGTTCCTGGATCATTTTCCCAAGGAAAACCTTTATTCTGGCAAACCCTGTTGGCTCCTTATACAAGAGCTCTTCCCTCCTCCCCTTTTCTAACAGAACAATGATTTCATTGGAACAGCAACATGCCCAGTCCCAATGCATCTTGCGTTCTCTAAGCCAGTCTTGAGAATCCCTAGTGGCAGACCTGTGATGCAGAACCTGGCCAATGAGACCTAAGGAGAAGTGTCCTGAGAGATTCTTCCTTTATTACCAAGTATGGCATTGCGAGCCAGGCCTATTACCCTATTATCCTTCGGATACTGGTCTGTGAAAAATAAGACGCCTCTAAAAGTGACAGTCAGGAGTTACAAACCTGAGGTCAAAAGCCTTCTGGCTGAGTCTTGGGAGAAACAGAAAGATAAAAAGGACTTGAATCTTTGATGAAATTGTTGAATCCACAAGTCAACTTGATGACCACACCTGTCTCCATGTTTCTTAATAAAAAAACGCAAATTTTATATAAGCTACTCTCAAACGTGATTATTATCACTTGCAGCTCAAACCATCCCAATTGACAAACATTCTCTCGGGCAATGGGATTAAGAGGGTGTCTTGCTGATTTCCTGTGAGATTGAGTGCTCAACACACACTAGCCGGGGAAGGAAGCATGAAGGGTTGTTCAGGGCTGGGACCAAGGGGATTAATTTAACAAGACTGAGCCTGCTGTTCAGATCATGGCAAACTTAGCTTCATATGAGTCAGGCGTGGTGCTAATAGTATGAGGTCTATCCATTGTGAAGTACATCAGTGAGGATAAAAAAAGCTTATGCTGAGGGAAGAAACAATCTTAAAAATTTAAGTCTCATTCAAGCTGTAAGTCCGTTGTGGGTTGACTAGGGTCTCTACTCTGACTCATCTTCACTCTGGGGCCCAGGAGGAGGGAGAATCCTTGTCTGGACCAGTGCTGGTTGTTATATAAGAGAAAAGAAAGCTCTGGGGACTCTCACTTGACAATCAAAGGCTTGGTCCAGAAATAACACCCATCATTTCTCACAGCTCATTAAACAGACCTGGTTACAAGATTCCACTCAACCATAAAGAGGCCAGGACCGGGAAGCACTCAGAGAACATCTTCACTGGCTATGGCTCACAGTGGTGGGGCTGGCACTGCAACAAAACTTTCTAGCCAGAAAGCATGCTTGAGTCCCTTGGATTCTCTCTGGGAGGTCTGTCTGGGCAAAAGCCAGGCCTGGGTTGGTGGCTGGAGGATTTCAGGGAACTGCATTTGGCCTTGGGGGAGAGAGCTCATAAGCGCTAGACAATGTGTCAGGGTTCTATCAAACAGCCCCAGATCCAAGCAGGACTCTGGCCCCAGGAGGGAAACTGGAGGCCTAGATGTTTACCCCAAGTTTCTGTTTGCTGAGTTCAGGTAGATAAACCTTCCATATGGTTTAATTTGAGAGGAATTTCTGGGGCCAGGTGGGATGGGAGAGAGGATTTGTAAGTCAGAGTAGCAGGAAGGTGAATTTAACCAACTTATGGTTGAGGGAGAGCCAAGGTTTTACCCAGGGAGATAGTTTCAAAAGTCAAATCTGAAGGGATTAGTGAGGCCAGAAATAAGAGAATAAGTAAACAAAGCCCGAGTTCAGGAGGATTACATGTGGAACGCAATGTAATGTGAGGCATGGACTTTGACAAGTGGCTTAGGAATAATGCAGTGAACCATGTGAGTGGACTCAACATTTCTTTCTTTGTGTCCAGCATAAGGAGAATTGTGCAATTTCAAGGGGTCATGCCAGACTGGACAAACATGTTTGTTTCTTAGGGGAGAAGCCTGTGATTTAGTGAGGTTCCCAGTGCCTTAGGCCTAAGGGCAGAAAGACAAATTCCAGACTCACTGGCTGGGGAAGAGCTTCTGCTGGTCTGAACTGGGTGTATATAGCCTGGGTGTACCTTGGGGATGGAGCAGAGCTGAATCTTCAGGTGAAAGACCTTTAGTACCTGAGCTTAGCAGAGCTGAGAAAGGAGGGCTGGATGTTTCATCACTTACAGACGACTTTTCAAGACAGACCTACATTCCTGGCATCCTTGGACCTTTCTCAACACCCCTCACTGGGCATCTAGAATGAGATTTCTGGGCATTTTAAATCTCTTTCTATGTATGTCCCCGTTCTCAGTGACTTGCACCTGGCCCCTTGATGCACTGACAAGAACTATTCTGGCACTCTTGACCTAATAAGAACCCATTAATCATTGGTTGTTATGGATGGAACATAGAACTTTTATCCACAGAAACTGGATATAAAGTTATCCAACCTGACTGGAAGCAATGCTTCTAGAAACTTTATAATGTAAAATTGGATTGATTGAGGAGAAAAACTGCTATTTGTTGCAATTCTATTTTATATCAGGCACTGGGCCAGGTGGGGCTTCCCAAGTGGCACTTCCCACCTGCCAATGCAGGAGATGTGAGATGGGGGTTCTATCCCTGGGTCTGAAAGATCCCCTGGAGGAGGATACAGCAACCCACTCCAGTATTCTTGCCTGGAGAATCCCATGGACAGAGAAGTCTGGTGGCCTATAGTCCATAGAGTCACAAAGATTCGGACGTGGCTGAAGCAACTTAACATTCACACACACGCTGGGCCAGGTACTTCAAAACATCATCCCATTTACTTCTCACACTAGTCATGAGGCAGATTTTCTTTTCTTTCACTTTGTAAATAAGGATCAGAGACCCATAGGTTAACTAGCTTGCATGAGTTTATACACTGTGTGGATCAGTAAGCAATGAAGCTGTGTTCTGAAGGCAGGACTCCATGGTTCAAGGCTTTATCACTTCATCACTCTGCAGACAATCGAAATAACACAGTACTTTGATCAACCAGTGAGCATCAGAAGCGGCCTCCTAGATATTATTTATACATCTGCTAAAGAGGGGAACCACAGAGGAGAGAGCAATTAGCTTACTAGTGAATCATCCTCTGTTGCACAAATAAGCTAATTGAATTTACTTAGGGAGAAGCAAGGCCTCCCTGTTTCTGCTACCCAGTCTTGGGCTGGCTAATTTACCTCTTGGAGCCGTGGTTTCTGTATCTATAAAATGTGATCTCCCCCTTTGTCAGGGGTTCCCTTATCAATCTATTTATAAGGAGTAGCTGAGATTATATATGTGCAATCAATATGGATATTGAAAAGAAATATTCAAATGGAAGGCATCATTATTGACTTTGCCCACAAGACATTATAAGTAAAATATTTTCCACTTCAAATGTGTTAAAATTGTACAGTAGGGAGCCAGGCTAACCCTAGATTTTAACGAGAAAACACTTCTAATCAAGACATCAGGCATAACTTAAACAAACAAAATTAGGTCTTTAGAACAACTTATTCTAATATGTAATTTTAAATGATTTTCTGTGTAGAATAGAAATTGATCATAAGATTAATGAGTGAGCTAATCATAAATTAGGAAACCTGAATTTATTAGCAGTAGTCTTTAAGTTACTTTTGCTTTATAAATTGTATATGATTGCCAAATATTTAGAAGTACAGGCAGAAACATCCTTTTAAAAATGTACTGCTTTTTAAGTTCTCTCTATGAAAACTAGGAAAGGAAAAAAAAAACATTTTTTATATGCAAGACTTCCTCCTATTAACCGTCAATAACAGTTAAGTGTATTTTTGGAGACATGAGACAGCACAAAGATGCTTCTGTAATTCATTAGAAGGCCCTTCTTAAGTATAATTATATTATATAGCTCTGCTTGGTCATTAGTTTCTTATTTAGCAACAATGTCCTTCATTTTAAATCCTTTGATGGTAATCATTTGTAACTATGCCCTTGAATTCTGAAAGCCTGTGTACCGAAGCCCTGATGAACAATGGGTATTTCTGGACAACGATGTAACTGGTTTCCCATAAGAGATCATACAGGAAATGGCCTGTAACAACACCAACAATTTGCAAAAGGTTTCTGAGCTTGAAGTACAACCCCAAATGTGGTGTGTGGTTATGCATGTGTATGTGTGTGTGCACTTGTGCAATAAAAAACTAAAAGCAAGTCGTTAGATACAAGGCACGACTTTCTTAATGGCTTAATAACCATGTCACATTTTAAAGTTTTTGATGCTGCCTAAATTAAGGTGTGTTAACACATATCATAGATTGACCTGAAAGTGAAACATTTTGGAGATATTTTTAGTCTTACCTGTCTTTTTTGTGCAGAAAAATGTCTCATGTTTGTGTATTTACTCACATATATATATATTGAGCACCCATATGCATTGGGAACTATTTAGGTGCAGAGAACACAGGTCTTGGTTTCCACAAGAGCAACCAGGTCAGCAGCAGGGGAACAAATAAGTCAACCTGAATAACCTGATTATCCTCCAGCCTGTGAGAAACAGAGGATCACGTTAATGTTAAGACTTTAATGCTCCAGCTTGTTACCCTCGCCTGCAGATCGAGTGCCTCCTCAAAATTGAGTATTTCTGGGGATGCCCTACAATATTTTGACCACGCCCCTTGGAACACACTCTCTCTATCCTTCTGCCTGCTAGTGCAACTGGCAACAACATAGACTGCGCTCTGATATGAAGACCAACTGCCCATTGGGATCCCCCTGAGAGAGGGCATCGTGTTCAGCTGCTGCGTTTGGACTCTAGCGTCAGGTCCCGTCGTTTATCCCTGCTCTGCACCATGTCACACATTCTGCTGTCCCTGTCTTTTCTTCCCTGTTTCCCTCCTCTCCCAGCTTTTGTTCTCCCAGGTTCTTTGGAAAGCCACATTTACATTCTTCACACATGGCAAGTGTTTTTGGTCAAAAGAAAAAATCCACAATGTGCTCCTTAGCACAGTGATTAGTGATCTGACTTCAACTTGAAAGAAAAGCTTGCGGTAGGCAGCCAAACCAAACAAAAACTGCCCGGAACCACTCTGGACACACTGTAATTCTTATTCATAAAAGCTAAATACACTTAAACTTTACAGGTGTGCATTAAATAAAACCCCCCTTCCCAGTGCAAGAAGGTGAGTACTGGAATCATTAAAATTTTTATTATTGAGTCACCAGTGGTTAAAGAAAGCCATATAGACATCTACATTTCCCTAAGACACTAGCATTATAGTAGGAACCAGAATTATTTTCTTAGGGATTAGCCATCTGGCCAGGTGGCACCAGAGAACACTATGGAAAAAACACTTGCAGGGTGCCTATTATCCACTGAGGTAGGGCCTTTATGTTTTCTTCACTGAATCCTTATGGCCAACATTAGGAGGTAAGTAACAGGTAGGTAAGGACTGACACAGACAAAGACTGAGGCTTACAGGTTAAGTATCTTGCCCAAGGTTTTTCAGCCCTTCTAACTTACTTCAGCTCCTTATTCTTAAGGTGCCAGAGCATTTCTGGGATTCCCATGTTCCTTGCCTCGTTTGTGTGTTTTCCTTTCTCTATAAAGCAGTGGGAACCCCAGGTCAGGTTTGGTCTGGATAGGAGTTGCCTCAGAGAATGCCCAGTAGCTCTGCTAGTCACCCACATCACAAGCACTCTAACCAAAGAGCAGATGGATAGTAGGGACAGATTCCTTTGTAGCTGTTATTAATACAATAAGGAAACACTCGAAGTTTTGCACCCACACAGATCTGGACTTGTATCCTGTCTCTACTACCACCTGAGGGACTCGGGGCAAGCTGTTTAACTTTTCTGAGCCTTAGTTTGCTTAACTGCAATGTGAAGTTAATGCTACCTACTTCTCCACACTATGGTAAGGATTACAGGAAGGACTTGGCAAACAGTGGCTAATTATTCTGCCTCCTACCTCTGCAGTTCCTCGCCAGGCACAGCTCCTGCATTCATCACTGCTTTGCCCGAGTCGGGCCAGGCCAGCCCTGGTCTCTAAGTCAGTGTTGATCAGCATTAGGAGCCTAGGCCTGTGAGACTGTGGTCCTGACATCTCGCCTAGATCCTGCTGTACCTGACTTCTCCTCAGTCTTTCTCATCCCTAGCTCAGGTTCTGTCTGGCGTCTAGGTGAATGAACTGGTCTTCTTCCAGCTGCCAAAGCCTGCTGGATTGGATGGCCACACTTACTTTACACCCTAGTCCATGCCCAAGATCTTGATATATTTTAGATGCTATAGAATGCTACCTACAGAGCTGGCCTCTGCAACTGGGTATGATCATCCTACTCATAATTTGTATTTTTATTGTTCTGAGCATCTCCTCAGAAGTTAGAAGTGAAACCAGGTCTAGCCCGCAATACAGGAGACCTAGGTTCAACTCCTGGGTTGGGAAGATTCCCTGGAGAAGGAAATGGCAACCCACTCCAGTATTCTTGCCTGGAGAATCCCATGGACAGAGAAGCCTAGCAGGCTACAGTCCATGGGGTCACAAGAGTCGGACTCGACTTAGCTACTCACCACTGAGCATCTCCTAGGTGGCATGTCCTGCAAAAAGACAGGTATGGTCCAGACAATGGAGCTAAATGCTTTACAGGTATGATTTCACTTAATCCTTGTTATGATCTGGTAAAGTAGGTACCATGAACATCTTCATTCAAAAACTGAAACTTGGGAAGACTGAGGGCCTTTCTTCAAGTCATGCAGGAAGTTAGAGGTGAAACCAGGCCTAGAATCCCATGCCAAGGGTCACAGCCATTATACCGTAATGCTCCATCCAATCTGTCAATCTTCCACTTTTCTGGGTGTTTGATATGCTCTGTGGCAGCAGGTGCCTTCTTTCAATGTGGCAACTCTTACAATGCACTGTGATTAATTTACTTGTTTCTGTTTTTCTCTAGATCGGGAGAGGCCTGAGGGCAGGGATCATGTGTTTGTTTATCCCTGTGCTCTGGTGGGTAGCACAATACCTGGCACAGAATAAGAAATAAGAAGTCCAAAAGAGGTTTGCTGACTGAGTGGTAGTGGTTTTTTCTTTTCTACCTGCTGACTTATGTTGCTGAGGTTCCATATGCCTTCTATCCAAACTCATCTGAAGGATGACAGCTCTGGAATCAACACTAGCAGTTACTCTGCAGTCCAGAATGGTGTGTGTGTGTCTGTACATATGCGTGTATTTGTGTTTGTATGTATGTGTTATATCAACTAAAGTAACTGTAGCTGTGTTTTCAAAAACTTGTCTACATCAAAAACTTTAAGCCACCATGCTTCTTTTCCACACACTTTGCATGACATAAATACTTTTAAAGAATATAGTCTACTGAAAGAATAGAATGCTGCCCAATTTGGGTTTTGTCTAATGCTTCCTTCTGACTAGATGCAGGCTATGCGTTCCCAGCCAGAGTGATGTGTGTCCTTTTCAGGCTGACACATCTGGAGGCCCCTGATGTCTATTTACGCATCTGAAGTTAATTTTGATCAACCAGTCATGATGCTGTCCTATGTCTTCCCTGCATGGTTAACATTTTTTTTTTCCCTTCATTTAACTGATAAACAATCTATGAGGAGACATTTTAAGACCACACACATATCCAGTTACTCATCAAAATTTCCTCCTGGATTCATTGATGATTTCTGCCTGTACCTATCTTTAATATGATGTTTGCAAGATGACTCTTCTGCAGTTAAAAGGAGTGTTGGTGGTGGTTTCATCATTAAATTGTATCCAACTCTTTGCAATGTCTCAGTCTAAATTGGGTCCTATGCAGGAGGGAAAAATGCCATAGAAGACATTATTGAATTATTGACAAAATCAGAATATGAATGGAGGATTACATAAAAGCACTATATAAAAATTAAGGCTACTGAAATTTACTCTCAAGTGACTCATAAAAATCTGTGTGTATATGTATTCATATGTGAATGAATATATATGAGTATACACACATACACGCACACACACAGAGAGAGGGAACATATAAATGAGAAAGCAGATGGATGGGATAATTATTCAAAGGTAATGGGTGTTCCCTCTATTATTCCTATTCTTGCAACTTTTCTGTAAGTTTGAAATTATTTCCAAATAAAAAATTAATAACAAGTTTTTAGCCAACTCTAGAATAAACATTAGATGTCCCACATGAAGTGATGTAAGTCTTTAGTGGCTGACATCGAATCAATTACCAAGGACCATTTCTCCTGGATGGAATGATCCCCAAGTTCCAGTCCCATCGAGATCCTATGATACCTGGTGAAACTTCTGTCTCCATGATGGTGCCCGCGGCAACTACCAAGTAAATAATGGTTGTATTTTGAAATGGAAGACTCTAGTTTTGGTTGCACATGTCTCAGCTCTCTTTATTTAAAGACAATGCAGAAATGAATGAAATGATACCTAAGGGTCTCGAATGTAAGGTGAAATGACAGAGGTCCCCAATGCAATGATACGAGACCTGGCATCAGCCCCTGCAAGCTCTGCTCAGTCCCCTTTCATGATGGCTGCATACTCCTTCTGGTGTTCAACCAGCTTCAGGAATACTTGATATTTCTTGTCATAATATCTGTAGGAAAAAAATAATCATGTTGAATGATCTCAACAAAACTGTTGTACAGCTTCCTCCGAGGTTTAGAAGAACAGGAATGTGTCTGTTACGGTTTTGCAGACACTTCCCACTTTTTGGATACGGACAGCGCCCTGAGTCATATGTTTCATACCCACTATCTTTAACATCCATGGGTGAATCCACATCTCCATTTTAGAGGTAAAGGTTTTAATCTGAGAGTTGCTCAAGGAGGCAAATCTAAAAGAGTGTCACTAAAAATGGGCAGAGCTGGAATTCAAACTCAGGGCTACCTGATGTTAAAGCCTCCACTATAACATAGTGAAAAACCCAGGGTTGACACAGGACTTTTCACATTCTCAGCTTCAATAAGTATTTCATGTATGACTACTCCACCCCTACTCCAGTTTAGTGACTGGTTTAAAGTCATAGCCTGCCCAGAGATGAGACTAAGTGTTTTAATCACCCTTTGCAGATTCTGCACCTGTATTTCCTTTGCAGACTGCTTTATCTGGGAGTAAAACCCCATGAAAACATGACTAATGCCTCTCCTGGAGCTGCACCCTGCCTTCCAGGCATCCCACAGAGGACCCTGCTCCCCTGTACTCTCTGGCTGAGTCTTCAGATGAGACATGTTAGAACTAGTGCTGCCCATGAGTCAGACAGCAGAGCAGCTGAAGCTACCTTGGCATCACAGTCTTCAAAAGGACAATAGTAGCTAAGACCAGTTATACTTGCAGATGGCAGCTTGGCCCTTATTCCTTTTTGTTGGGAGAAAGGGGTAAGGGGTTAATGAAACCTGTCTAACATGTCTTGGTAGATTCTGAGTTTCTTTGAAAAGAAGTCTTCATGAAGGAACTTTGAGGCAAGCTTGGGAATTGGGGGTGAGAGAGTGTAAGAGTAACCCTGGACTACACACAGGGACTTCTACCTGTAACACACAGGACTAAATGGATTAATAGGAACACAACCCCCCCAGTCCCATCCCACCCCCCATCCCTAGCATTTCTACTTTAAGAACTCTGGTAACTGAAGAGCTGTGATGGGGCCAAACACAGGGTTAAGAAGTGGACTGGGTTTGAATCTCAGCTTGGCCTCATTGCTAGTTGTGTGACCATGGGTATTTTACTTAATCTGTTCGTTCCTAAATGTCCTATTTGTAAATGGGACAGCTCTCAACCTCAGACAGCTCTCTGCCTCAAGAGAGCTGTTATGTGAACTAAATGAGGTAATATTTGAGAAGCTCTTAGAAAAGCACCGGGATCATAGCAAGTGATATCAATGCTGGCTACAGCTACTCCTTAAAAACTAACGTTCCAGTATTATCTTCAATCTCACTATATGTAGGTTCTACTAAAACTCGCTCTATGAGCCTCCAAATTTATTAACCACAGAATGATTTGGGGAACATCAGTTTGCTTCTTCTAATGTTACTCTCTGACAATCTAATGTCAATAATTTTTTTCACTATATGAGATGGATTTTCTGACTTTGGGGAAACTTCTAGAAGGGAGCTTGGGTCAGTGTTCCTTCTCAAACACTTGAAGATTTCCAGCTTTAATACTGAAACCTTCGCAGCAACTTTGTACAGTGGGAAAAGCATTGGCTTTTCAGGCAGAGAAGCCTAGGTGATTTTGGGAACTTCTTTAACTGGTCTGAGTCTGTTTCCCTGCTGTTAGAGGGATGATAACAGTACCTAATGTCATAGAGTGACTGAACTTTAAACATGAACATGAACATGAAGTACTCTGTAGGCTGTCAAACTCTTATACATGTGAGCTAATGTTCTCATATCCTAGCATTCTGAAATGTCAAGAGATGGATAGACTGTTACTCAGGCATAAAAAAGAATGAAATAATTAATGAAATTTGCAACCACATGGATGGACCTAGAGATTATCATACTAAGTGAAGTCAGAAAGAGAAAAATACCATATGATATCACTTATATGTGGAATCCAAAAAAATTTATACAAATTAACTATTTACAAAACAGAAATAGACTCACTGACATAGAAAACAAACTTATGGTTACCAAAAGAGAAAGGGAAGGAGGGATAAATTAGGAGTTTGGAATTAAAATACATCCACTACTATATATAAAGTAAATAAGCAACAAGAACCTACTGTATAGCACAAGGAACTATACTTAATATCTTGTAATAAACTATAATGGAAAAGAATATAAAAAATCTATATATATGTGTGTGTGTATATATATATATACACACACACATGTATGCACACATATATACAATATCTGCATAACTGAATCACTTTGCTATATGCCTGACACATAGCACAACACATTATAAATTAACTACACTTTAACCAAAAAAGAGAGAGATGGATAGACTATATTTTCCCTTTTTTATACATGGCAAGCTGAGGTCCCAAGGCACTTCTTTCCCTGTGCTTTTTATTTTTCAATCTTTTTTTATTGTGGTAAAATATACATACCACGGCTTCCCTGGTGACTCAGATGGTAAAGTGTCTGCCTGCAATGTGGGAGACCTGGGCTCGATCTTTGTGTTGGGAGGACCCCTTAGAGAAGGAAATGGCAACCCATTCCAGTACTCTTGCCTAGAAAATTCCATAGACGGAGGAGCCTGGTAGGCTACAGTCCATGGGGTCGCAAAGAGTCGGACACAACTCAGCAACTTCACTTCACTTCACACATACCACGATATTGACTGTTTTAGACATTTTAAACTGCACAATTTAGTAGTATTAAGCACATTCATATTACTGTACAGTCATCCATCCATGGAACTGTCTTCACCTTGCAAAACTAAAACTCTACCCATTAAACAGTAACTTCCCTTTCTCTCCTTCTTCCTAGTCTCTAGCCATCACCTTTCTATTTTCCGTCTCTATGAATTCGACTATTCTAGGTCCCTCATGTAAGTGGCATGCTATTCTAAGTCGCTTCAGTCATGTTTGACTCTGTGCAACCCTGTGGACTATAGCCCGCCAGGCTCCTCTATCCATGGGATTCTCCAGGCAAGAATACTGGAGTGGCTTGCCATTTCCTTCTCCAGGGAGTGGCATGTAAATGGAATCATACAATATTTGTCATTTTGTGACTGACTCTTTTCACTAACATAATGTCCTCAAGGCCCATCCGTGTTGCAGCATATTTCAGAATCCTATTTTTTTAAGGCTGAATAATATTCTATCATATGTACATACCACATTTTCTTCATGTATTCAACTGTCAACGGACACCTAGGTTGCCTTCATTCAGCTACTGTGAATAATGCTGCTATGAACATGGGTGCATAAATACCCAGAAGTGGAATTTCTGGGTTATATGATAATTCTATCTTTAAATTTTGAGGAACCACTGTATTATTTTCCACAGAGGATGCACCATTTTACATTCCCACTAGCAGTGGGCAAGGGATCCAGTTTTTCTGCACCCTTGTAAATAAAAGTGAAAAGTGAAAGTGTTAGTTGCTCAGTCTTTGTGACCCTATGGACTGTTGCCCGCCAGGCTCCCCTGTCTATGGACTTCTCCAGGCAAGAACACTGGAGTGGGTAGCCATTCCCTTCTCCAGGGGATATTCCCAACCCAGGGATTGAACCCAGGTCTCCTGCATTGCAGGCGGATTCTTTACTCATCTGAGCCACCAGGGAAGCCCATACTAGCTATTTTTTACTTTTTTGACAGTAGCCATCCTAATGACTGTAAATTGGTATCTCTTTGTGGTTTTGATTTGCATTTCCCTAAAGATGAGTGATGTTGATCTTTTCATGTGCTTACTGACCATATATTATTTTTGGAGAAATGTCTATTCAAGTCCTTTGCCCATTTTTGATTTGGGTTGTTGGTTTTCTTGTTGTTGAGTTTTAAGAGTTATCTGTATATGGATATTAATCCTTGATCCTTCCATCTTAGATCTGTGTGGCACAGACCTCAGTGAGTGTTCTGTTCAGACAAGAACGTGATTTGAGTCAAGGAGATGTTGAGAGGGGCCCAGAAGAGAACCGGCTCTCTTTCCACTTGCAAATCTTCGGGCCACCTGCAGATGGTGCTAGAGCACCGTGTGTGGCTCCCTCACGGAGGCCCGCTCCCAGCTGACAGCAAGAAACCAAGGATTCTTCTCAAAAGAACACGTGGGATCTACTCAAAGAACTGAAAAACAGGCTTTCCTCAAAAGTCTTCGGAGGGTCAGTGAGGAGATGGAACGAAGAATCTGTTTCTAATTTCAACAAAAGAGGGATGTTGCTAGCCCAGGGCTCCCACCGCCACGGGGAACTCAGATCTCTCCATGTTCTGGCATCGAGCTCCCGCAGGTATTTAGAGAGGGGTTTATATTCAGGGGATTAACAGCTCCCATTTGGAGATCTTCTAAGAAAATAAAAGGTGGATGGCTTTCTCCATGGACCATTCCACTCTGCTTTGGTGGGACCAGCACCTTTTCCTGTCCATTACATAAGGTAGAATTTGCTTTTATGTCTTAACCTCAAATACTTTCCTAAAACGATAAAAGCCACTGGCACAATTGTTCCTTCATCTCTGAACTGACAACCAGTGAGTCAGTATAGGTTCTTTTCATCTCTCAAATGGATTGTTGAAAAGTTTTTCATCTGGTCTCTCTGCTTCTACCCTTAGGCCCTCTCATGCATCCTCTAAGAGGATCTTTCTAATATCTGCATCTGAACAGGTCCCACCACTCCTTAAAATTCACTATCTCCATTCTGCTGGTAGGATGAAACCTGAGGTCCTTAGCTCTCTCACAGCTCCCTGTGAGAGGAAGCCTCTGTTCCCCCTACACCCAGTTCCACTTCCCGTCATCTCCCATCTCATACTTTGCATTTCAGGATTATGAGTTGTTTAGAGTTTCCTGAATATACGATGCAGTTCCCACCTTTATAACTTTGCTTTGTTATTCCCCCTACTGACAAAGTTCTTTTTGGTTTTGGTTTGACAATTTCTTTTAGGCATTTAAAGTCAGGTAGACTTAACCTCCTCTCAAAAGCTTTCCCTTACCCCTACAGGGTCAAATTTTCTTCTGCTTTGGGTTACTTTATCACCTAGTAATACTTTTATTATATAACATACCTGTTTGTCCTGAAGTGATCTATTATATAAATAAAATTGTGTCTTACTCTCTTCTAAGTCCTGCCTAGATGTCAAAGAGCATAATGGCTTGAAGACAGGAGGGACTCAATAAATAAGTGTTTTGTGAATTGCAGTTAAAATATTAATCAAAGTCATGTTGGTCTACTGTATAGCACAGGGAACTATACTCAATATTTTGTAATAACCTATAAAGGAACAGAATCTGAAGAATACACACATGCACACATACACGCATGCATATATATAACTGAACTGTTGTATGCCTGAAACTAACAGGATATTGTAAATCAAATATACTTCCATTTTAAAAGAAAGTCATGTTGTAACCCTCAAAGTCATGTAATGCAAAGGCAAAGGGTGGAGGAACAGATAGATGCTACTGTGCGCGAAGACGTGAGATTTCCATTTTAGGACAGATGAGACCAGATTTGCTGTTAATGACCTAAGGAAAAGAACATTGATTTGAAAGTTCAAAAGTTAATATCTGACCCCCAGATCTGGCCCTTCCTAGCTCTGTGATCTTAGGGAATTGAAAACGACTTTACCTTTCTGAGATGTAGTTTTATCAACTTTTAAATGAAAAGGCTGGCTTGCTGACCCCTGTGGTTTATTCCAGCTCTAGAGTTGCATGTGTCTATTGTTTTCATTCCTCAGTATTATGCATAGAAAACATATAAACTTACCTTTTATCCTCATGTCTAGGAAACACAACTTTTCCCACTTTGCTCATTTTTGCCATTGCCTCCTGTCAAATAGAAAACAGAACACAGCTAAGTTGGAAAGTTGGGACCTAAGTGAGGCCTATCACAGGCAAAAACATGTTAATGAGAATTTACTTCCCCTTAAGAGATTCAGTGAGTTCCATTTTTTTTTTTCAACTTAATTTCTCTGGTGTTAAGATTAAAACCCAGTGAATATTAAAAGTTACATCTACCACCACACAGCTTGGGCTTAATAAATGATTGCCTATCGAGACTTCCAGTGCATAAACAACCTGGAAGGCAAAGTACTTTTGTGATGGCTCGCAGGGGGTTATGGGAGGGAACTATTTCCCCTTCCCATTGCCTGGACATGAAGGCCTGAGAAGGCAACATAATCTGCCACTGAGCCTGTTGTCCACTGAACTCACAGAAGCCACTCTGCACCCAAACTTTAGGTCCGAATATTTAAGACCTCTACATTTCACTTTCAGTTCTTTTCCCAGTAGTCTCTGCAACTGTGAGTACAGATGTGAGACCTCTGGGCTGAGTCTAACAGACTCGACCTCAGGACATTCTTGTCTTTACAATGGGGCAGGGGGGCAGTCAGCAAGTTGCAGTGTCTTGGGTAGACATGGTCGGAAAGAACAGCAGCAAGATCAACCACAGATTGCATTGGCTCCATTGTATGAATGGAGAGGTCAGGTTTCCTTGGGTGGTCTCCCAATGTTGTTAAGTTCGTGGGAAAGTTAGGGGAGGAGAGTGAACCCATACTTTGTGGAGTCCGAAGACTTGACTTTGGGAGATTGCAAGCAATAGCATGACAAAGCTCCTCAGAAGAGGTCCTGTCTTGGGAACAGCTGTAGAACCCTTATTGTTAAGGATGTAGTCATTCTGGGGTCACATGTGTACAACTTCTTACTCTATACATGTATTAATTACTCACTATGTACCAGACACTGCTAGGAATACAGATTTGTGTAAGACACGCTCTATGGCCTACAGAAACTCACATATTAGCAGAGGAGGAAAGAAATGTAAGAAGCTGGCTACCTCACAGAACGTGAAAGGCCCTGGGTATCTTCAAAACATGCCCAAGTGTTTCCTTGAACATCCTTACCACTTGTGATTTATTTATTCACATACACATACATATGCATCTATATAATTCTATAAACATTATGTGTATTATTTATCACTAATTCTTGTGTGACAAGTCATGTACCTACTAGTTTATATTCCTTCTCTGCCTCTTCATCCTTCGTTCTAACCAGAATGTAAGCTACATAGGCTGGGAGATATGTCTATTTGCTGCTTAATCTCAGTACCTAGAATATTCATAAAACATATTGAGCCCCTTCCACATGCCAAGCACAGCATTCAATATATATGGAAAACAGAGATGAAGAATAAATGGTCCTTTCATCAAGAAGCTCACCATGGAATGGAAAAAACATTTACTATGATCAAAATAGAATGTGATAAATACCATGCTAGAAGCAGATAAACTTCTTTTCAATAGTTATTCAAGGATCAAGAAACTTAATAGCTTTTCATCTACTAATCACTTACACATATTTTCAATCTGGCAAATACGTTCTACCAGCTCTTTCCCAAGGATGCCAGGGACATTCTGACTAGTTATCTGGTTTCCTAGTGTTCAGTGGTTTTAAAAGTGCTGTTTGGGAGATCAGAGATGCTGAGAGTAGGAAGCCCACTGACAGAAGGAAAAAAAAACAGCAGTCTTACTAAGGAGGAGGTTTGAAAAATTACGAAAAATTATTGAAAAGGGAATCAAGGTGAAAGGATAAGAACCAACAAAGGGCAGCCTAGGGACATTTTGTAAAAAAGCATCCATATCTTGGTGTGGTCACTGCTGTTCCACTTAACAAGAATATTTAAAGAGCTCTGCTCACCCCAATGTATGTCAGAACATTCTCCTTCAAAAACTGAATTCTGATTTCCTTTAAAGCAGGTCCCATGTGCTGCTGAGATGGTCGCAGTCATCCCCCCACCAACTTTGCCACTAGGTCTCCTGTTTTGGGCTTGCTTCTTCCTTCACATGGTGCTCTGTTCTGCTCTGCCTGTTTTAGGGCAGATTTGCCTGCTCTGAATCTTGAAAATACCCTGGGGGAATCCTCAGCATTGGGCTTTGGCGTTAGACTTGAGCCGACATTCCAAGACTGCCTTCATGGGTGGGATCCAGGAAACTTGTGTTATATAAGCATCATAAATGTCACTTCCCTTCCCACCGTAATAGATGTGTAGACACAAGACAGATAGCAAGGAATTCTTTCTTCCTGTCTTCATGTTACTTTTGCTTATTTTTAAAATAAATGTTTGAGGAATAAAAGCAATACCAAGAGGTTATTTTGTTTCTCACAAAAGTACAGATTTAAGACATTAAGCTGAACTCAGGTATTGATCCCACAGAAGGTCTTCCCTGACTCATCCTCACTGCCTGCCTCCCACCTAGAATGAGTTATCTGCTACTGTAGAAACTTGAGCTTCCATCTATCATAGCATTTCTAACACAGTACCACAATTTTTTGTTAGCACATCAGCTGCCCCAACTAGACTCCTGCTCCTTAAGCAGCAACTGTTTTAACTATTTCCACTGCCAAACTCAGCATCTGGTGTATTATACCTGCCCAGCAAATGTCTATGGGATGAATGAACTTAAGGACCATACATGTGAAGGAATGTTAAAATGGAAGTTTTGTCTGAGAGCTAAAGTTGACAGATATAAGATACCAAAGTGAGCTGGAAACAGACCACCCTGAAAGGGTAGCTGAGGACCCATAAATCAATTCTGAAACCTTTCATCCATGTGGAAGGTCAGAAAAAGAGATGGAATTTTAGGAGGGAGCCATGTGTGGACTGAGCATCAGGGCTCCTTCCAGGGAAGGGGGTGAGAGCATGGTTTCACTGACATCAACTGGTATCTGGACACATGTCCCTGAGGTTGGGGGACAGGGTGGGCTGAGCGTACCTCCTGTCTGGAGGAGAAGTGCTGGCTGGCAGCTTTGGTGTAGAAGTGAAGGAGTGTTGCCCTGGGATCAGCCAGTACTGCCAGTGTCTGTCAGACTTCAAAAGGCATGACTGTTTTCTACAGACTCGAGGTGGCCACAGGTGAGAGGGCTTTGTGGGTTGTCTTAGATCCTGGCCAGTATGACTATCTAATGAGAGGGAGCCTGCTACAAGGACAGAAAGCTCAGCTCAGCACTCTGTGATGACCTCCATGGTTGGGATGGGGGCGGGACGGCAGGGAGGTCCGCGCGAGAGAGGATATATGTGTACAAAGAGCTGGTTCAGCTCACTGTACAGCGGAAACTAACACAGCATTGTAAAGCAATTATATTCCAATTAAAAAGAGAAAAAAGAAGCTTGAGGCAACCAACCGGATTTTTAAGGAATTAAAAGAGCTACTAGAATAGAGAAGGACAAGGACAGGATACAATGAGATGTCTACAGAAGTGGAGAGTCTCCCTAAAAAATCTGCAATGGAGCCTAGCTGTAAACACATTTTCAACTTAGCACAAAGTCCATTTATGACAGTGCTATTCAAGATAAGAACTTTCCTACACCCCTTAACTCTCTTCCTTTCTAGCTTCCAACCACCTCTGAAGAACAAGAAGAAAGCTAACATATACTTGGAGAGAAAGTGAATGAGGAAAAAAAGAAGAATCTAATCACAGCCATCTCTTCACATCTCCACCAGTCCTGGCTGGAGGAATGAGGAGCTCTCTTATCTTTAGATGAACATTGAAGTGATGAGCATCATATATTTCTTGGTATTCTAATGTTGGAATTTTGGTTATGTCTCATGACTTACATGGAGAAGGCAATGGCAACCCACTCCAGTACTCTTGCCTGGAAGATCCAATGGGCGGAGGAGCCTGGTGGGCTGCAGTCCATGGGGTCGCTTAGAGTCAGACAAGACTGAGCCACTTCACTTTCACTTTTCACTTTCATGCATTGGAGAAGGACATGGCAACCCACTCCAGTGTTCTTGCCTGGAGAATCCCAGGGACGGGGGAGCCTGGTGGGCTGCCGTCTATGGGGTCGCACAGAGTCGGACACGACTGAAGCGACTTAGCAGCAGCAGCATGACTTACAGCGACCATGAAACCCATATTATCTAAGTGACTTTCTGCTTACTTAAGAAACTAATGGGGCTACCAAAATTTTTAACTAGGGCAGAGAGAAACTAGCTAAAGTGCACAGATATAAAGGGACAGTGAGAGGAAAAAATACAGTTGTTTTTCAATTCTGTCTCAAAAATTGTGTTTTATGTGCATAATAAACAATAGATGAAAATACATTAAAAAAATCAACAGGTTCAAGAGCATGAGTGGTTAGTTTTTTAGTGTTCACTTGTTTTTTCTGTCTTCACTTGATACAATGGCATAAAGGGATTTGATCATTTGAAGGAAAATAAAACAAAACTGCACTCTAAAAAAAAAAGTTATGCTTCTAGAGGCAGTCAAAATGACTTGTGCTCATTCTCCTCTCTCCTGGGAGGTAGGGCTCATTAAGGGTACTTGACACAATATGGAGAATACCCAGAGAATTGGTGCTGTCATCAGAAACGGCACTGCTGAGTTTTCCCATTTTTCCAAATCATTAACATAAAACTGAAACCTCATGAACCCACTGGCTGCAGTAAATCTGGAAATTACCACAGCATAACAATATGAATTTATTATGGAAATGCTGACACGTGCTAAATATAGTCACCCCCCACAATATATTTCTGTTCAAAAGGGTTTATTTGAAGTTGGCCACAAAATTCATCCTTTTTGTCAGCAGGCAAGAGCTGGACAATCTGGATTTGTAGCACGCTACCCTCTTTGTTGAGGAGTCTAGACAGAAACAACGAAGACAGGGACTTTTCTCTTTCCTTTTTGCCCACACAATGAGAGCTTTTGAAAACAAAATATTTGGTAAAATCGCCTTTTAATCACTTCTTTTCTTTCTCTCTATAAGGCCGAGCTATAAATAAACCATGAAAGTTCACATTTGATCGTCACTTCTGTAAGAAAAAATAGGAGCCCTGTACCAGGGCCGTGAAAGACTGCATTCATGGGGTATGACCCTTCCCTGCCGTGTCAAGGCCGAGATACCAGTCCGCACACGCAGCCCACCACTTCCCTGGGAGCAGCACTGGCAGCCACCAGGCCTGTGTAGGCCCAGGGAACTCCCAGTTCTCACGTGTCCCAGACTGGCTTGGGAGCCACCGAAGGGCTGCAGGCTACACTGGGTGAGGTACCCAGGGAAGTTAGGTTCAAGAAAGGAAGGCGCTCATCAGCACCCACAGAGAAGAAGGGGATTCCGAGAGTGGCAGACAGAAATGTTGGCAATTTGGGGAGCAGGGGGTTTGATACTTTCCCTCCCACCCAGGAGAAGGGGAACAATGACCTTAAGACTTTGGGAAAGCTGGCAGGTAGTCTAGACTTAGGCACCAAACTGCAATGCAAGTTTGGCAGTGTGGAGTCATGGTCTACAGGGAAGAATAGCCACAACCTGGCCTGGTGGGAGCTATACTGTGACTCCCTAAAGGCACATGTCACTGGAAGTCTCACGCTTAACATGGTCCAAGCACATGAGTCCACAGTTGCTTGGTTAATGTTGGCTGAGCTGCTGAATGAAAGGGTGGTGATATTCATGACAGAGGTAATGGAAGATCACCTAATGGTGTTTCTAAAATAGTATACATGCACTCCAGGGAGTGCTGGAGATGATCTACTAAGATTTCAGAAGAAAATATTGGAAGTGCTACTTATATGACTTTTAGTCTGAGGAAATTAATTCAGCTTTAATATGCAGATTCTCACCAGTTCCAAAAGTTGGTCTGCACATCAGTCATGAATGAATAAGATGTGTGAGGTCTCCTAAAGGGACGATGAGAGTGCTACACCACCACAGTTGACAGCAGGGCACTCCATTCTGTGTCCCCAGCTTTCAGGGGTTTGCTACATGTCGTCATTTACATGTTCCAGGTTGGTAGGTTTATGTGCAAGCGTGCGTGTGCAGTTGCTAAGTCATGTCTGACTCTTTGTGACCCCATGGACTGTACAGCCAGCCAGGCTCCTCCATCTATGGGATTTCCCAGGCAAGAATACTGGAATGGGTTGCCATTTCCTCCTCCAGGGGTCTTCTTGACCCAGGGATTGAACCCGTGTCTCCTATGTCTCCTGATTAGCAGGTGGATTCTTTACCACTGAGTCACCTGGAAAGCTAATAAGTCAGATAGAAAAAGATAAAAATTGTATGACATCACTTACATGTGGAATCTAAAAATTAATACAAATGAATTCATATGTAAAACAGTAGAGGACAAACCAGTGTTTACCATTGGGGACAAGGAAGGAAGGATGGGTAAGATGGGGGTAGGAGATTGAGAGAAATAAATTATGTACAAATAGATAAGCAATAAGCATATACTGTACTATTGTACAGCAGAGGGAATCAGTCTTTATCTTATAATAACTTCTGGAGTATAACTGGTAAAAATACTGAATTACTATGCTATATACCTGAAATTAACATATCATAAATCAACTATACTTTAATTAAAAAAAGAAAAAGAATACTGTTTGATATATATAGAGGCACATACAAAATCATTTAGAAATCATCAATAATCATTTAAAAAAATCATTAAAAACTCATCTGGCCATAGACAGTGTAACTTCAGATATTGCATAATGTTAATATGATGATATTACTATAAGATAGTATCTTATTTCAGCTCTATTTCAGTTTTATGTGTAAATAATCTACAAGTACAGTAGAATATGTATATGCTTTTTCATAAATAAGTTTCCATGTATTTAGCATGTAAGTTCAATTTTGTTTAAACTGATGGAGTATATGAGCCAAAAAGCAAGGTGTCCATTGGCCCAGCAGTCAACTCCCATGGTTGTTGCTAGGTTACCAGTTCAGCCAAGATATTGCAGGTGCTACTTTGTGGAGAAGGAAATGGCAACCCACTCCAGTATTCTTGCCTGGAGAATCCCATGGACAGAGGAGCCTGGTGGGCTATCATCCACGGGGTTGCAAAGAGTCAGACACGACTGAGTGACTTCACTTTCACTTTCTTTCACTTTGTGCTGTGCATTGTACTAATCACTTCATGTACATGACTCTTTAAATTCTCAAAATGACTATGACACAGGTATCATCATCTGTCTTCACTTTATGGACCAAGAAGTGAATGGAGAGAGTATGAGGAATTTGCCTAAGGTAAGAAAGCAAATATGCAGTAAAGCTAGAATTCAGACCCACCTCTGACTCCAGGCTTATGCTTAGCCCTACACTCAGCCGTGACCCTCCTATCCTCCTTGCAATACAAAAACCTGGCGCTTGAATCCCCTGGTGGTGGTGGTTTAATAAGTCGTGTTCAACTCTTATGACCCTGTGGATTGTAGCCTGCCAGGCTCCTCTGTCCATGGGATTTCCCAGGCAAGAATACTGGAGTGGGTTGCCATTTCCCTCTTCAAGGCAGCCACCAAGGGAAGCCTTGAGTCCCCTGGGCTTGAGTTCAAATCCCACTTCTGCTGCTGATTAGCCGTGCGATCGATGTGTGTGCATTTGTGAGACACACCAATACAGAACACTGTACCTTCTTTCAAAGATGCTGACACATAGTTCTGAAATACATGAATCTGCCTTCTTGAGGAAATCTGACTCATTTTACTGGAACAACAAGTTCACATGCTAATGTGTGGGCTGAGGCACATGACCCCTCCGTAGAAAAACAAAGTATAGCAATGTGATTTTCCTCCAGCAAGTGTTAAGAAATGGCTCGTTGTTCTTCTATTTATTTTGTTTTTCGTTTTGACACACTCATCTTTTGACCTGCACCTGGTATTCTGTGTAACCTCCATGACAACAATTGAGAAGCAAGAAAGGATGAGAGAAAGGAAAGTAAGTCTTCATCACTAATCATGACATAAAGACTCACACCTCATTTATAATTTTAAATACATGGTATCAATCTACCTACCTGTACCTGAAATTATATTGTTAATTTATCTGCATCCTTGCTTACTGTCTATTTCTTCCTTGGCTTTCACACCTACTCCTTCCTTGTGAACCTAAGCTCTATGAAATCAACGTCGTTGGCTTTCTTATTCATTGATGTATCTGTAGCTTTTAGGAGGATGTTAGCTGAAGGTTATTTGAAAGTATACACTAATTAAGTCTGTTCTGGTGAGGCACTGTGTATCTATATCCTGCCTCATTTGATGCTCACAAACATTCTGTAATGAAGGACTTATTATCTAAATTTATAATGAGGAAACAGAGGCTCAGAGAGGTTAAGTGACTTTCCTAAGCTAGTAGATGGATTAGCTAGGATTTGAAACTTGCTTTAACTCATGAATAAGACCAGGCCTATTCCTTGACAAGCTCACAGTTAATAGATCTCCAGCATTAGTTCAAGACAATTTATCTTGCTCTGATGACTTTAAGGCCCTGTAAAACCCTAAAAGCTTGCTTTCTCCACCATCAAAGACAAATTCAATTATAGTTATGACATTGTGCTCACAAAGGCAGGAAGATTCGTTGATGTATGGAAAGACTGTTCATATTAATTTTGGAAGCAAACAAAATTATTGCCAGCTGTATGACCCGAGTAAGGCTCTAGCCCTCCCTGGGACTCACTTTCCTTATCAGCAAAATAAAGGGATTGGATTAGATTATTTCTAAAATCTTTGCCAGCTTTGCAATCTGTTGCTTCCATGTACATGTCTTTTTTTGATTAACTCTCAGTTGACAAATGAACCGGTTGCTCTCAATGGTACATTTTATTAGTTGTTTTTTTTTTTTTTAACTAGGTTCACTCTAAGAGAGAATATACCTACTGTATTTCCCCAGCAAGGTATAGCCTCATTCCAACTCAGTCATGCAATCATGGCAGAGGGGAGAGGTCCCATAATAGGTAAGGATACCTACCACTGTGATATTTTGAGATGCAGTCCTAATACAGGGCCTGGTAGCAAAGGGGTTGGGCCCTTAAATGAATAGTTGAGTGACTAGTCATCCTACTTACATTGGTTTGACTTGGCTCTTATGAGTTTTCTCAAGGGCAAAATATCAAGCTTCTTGCTAAAAGCATCATATTATAGACTCAAAATGGCAAGCTATCACCCATTTAATATGTTATTGACTGAAAAAGAAATGGTCCTGCTGATATTTCTAGCTGAGTACTGCAGTGAGCTATAACAGAAATAATACTAATAACAATAACTCAACAACAAAAATAATAATGGCAGCTAATGGCCCAATACTCTATTAAACACTTTGTTGTTGCTGTTGTTGAGTCACTAAGCTGTGTATGACTCTTTGAGACTCCACGGACTGTAGCTTGCCAGGCTCCTCTGTCCAGGGAGTTTTCCAGGCAAGAATACTGGAGCCGGTTGCCATTTCCTACTCCCTCCAAGGGATCCTCAAGACCCAAGGATTGAACTCATGTCTCGTGTCTCCGGCATTGCAGGTGGATTCTTTACCATGGCGTCACTTGGGAAGCCCCATTTAACACCTTACCTACTTCACATCCCCAACTGAAAGATGAGGAGACAAACAGTTTTGGAATTCTATTCTTAACCATTCACTGTGGAACAAAGGCTTTGGTGATAAAAGAGACCATAATTCAAACCCTAGCTCTTTCATTTAACACTCTGAGTCTCAGTTTTAAAAATGGGAATCTTAATACCTATTTTATAGGTATATTGTTATGAAATAAATGATTAAAAGCATAGTTGTTATTATTACTACTACTATTTACCCATCAACTGAAACAAACCTTATTTTCCCAGAAGCTTTATTAAAAGTAAGAGTTAACATGTATCGCTAATACTTGGATATGTGTTTCCGGTTGGTGGGATGGGTAGATTAGGGAAGGTGGTGGATGTCAACAGTCTCTGGCTCCTTATCATCATTTCTGGATGACTGCTTCTTCATCTGCATGCAAAAACCTCCACTCTGAGTTTTATGCCACCTAACAATAGAGATATAATCATATTTAGTTCCCCTGCATCTCTGTGCTGTCATCATTAGCCTCTTGCTGATGTCAAATGAGCCTAAGGCTTAGATCTCATCTCCCTATCCATCTAGGGGTTTGTCATCATCATGTAAGACTTCAGCATCTGTTTATAGGACCCATCCAATGCTTGAGTCTTGTGGTTTTGAAGTGTTTTCAATATTATAATTGCCACTTTCTGACTTCAGTTGCCCATTAATTTAATCTTGTTCGCCACATCATTCCTATCAAATGTCTTCCTCCACCTGTGGTTATTGCCAGAATCTCAGTCCCTTTTTTGAGTCTATATACCTCTTATGACTGATTTCTTCCTTATATAGGGGTGAGTCCCCGTCCATTAAATCAAACACTGATCAATAAGACTCACTACTAATTATCTTTTATTTGTCAAATTCAATTGATACAGCTAATCCACAGACATTCCTTAGCTAGAATATGCTTCATTTATGACTGTAGGAGTAAAACAAAGTTTAGGAAGGAGTGGGCTGATGGGAGATTGCAACTTGAGAAAATACAGGATCCTGAAAGTTCTCAGGGTCCAAACAACTTCGAAATTTACACTTCCTGTTTCAAAGCTAATTTTGTATTGTGAAGATTTTTTTGGTCAACAGATCAGGCATCATAATTGATAGCAGAAAATAAAAATGTGATGGCACTAACATTTTTTTATGTTCCAAATCTGATATATTTATTTTATTCTACTCTGTTGTAAAACCAAAAATTCCCCCATTGCACAGAAGCCAATATCCTATAAGATCATGAAAAAGTGGCATAGGACATGCAAGACATGATGAGCTACAAGGGATGTTGGGTAGTTACTAGTCAATTTCTCTGTGTTTAGGTTGGTAAATAACCAAATTTTCTAAGACACAGGTATTTTTCCATTTATCTTGACCTCCACACTCCTTAAAGCTCCATGTTTTAGATTTCCAACTCTCCTAGATCAGAGTCATATTAAAAGTGGGGCATGCACATCTTGGTCTAGCCTTTGGGGTTGGGCTTAGACTGCTTTATGGTACAGATGTGCTTCCGGCTATGCCAGAATGCATTTCAAACCTACATTAGGAGGACAAAGACAAGCAGAGAGGATGCATCTGAAACCAGGAGTAGAGGAGGCCGAAGATGTCAGCAAAGCACCAAAAGCATGAGAAAGCCTGGAGGGAAACTGAGAAGGAAGGAGATAGCAGAGATACACAGAGTGAAAAAAGCATGGAAGGCAGGTCCAGGATAAATCACATGTGTCCTTTTAAGTTGGTTTATAAGCTTTTCTTGTGTTCCCAAAGCCCCCTCTATCTTAGCACTTGGCACACAGTAGGATAAATGTCTGTTTACTTATATGTTTCTTACACTAGACAGTGAGAGCTCAGAGGAGAGAGGTCATTAATTTTACCAGTATCCTCAACAATTGATATAATGTGACTTTTCAATAAGTAGTGTTGAGAGATTGAAAGAACGAATGAGTAGATAGATCAATGAATGAATGAATCAGGGACGGGATATCTGTATAAATCAACTTTGGGATATCCCTCAATTGTACTTTTTGGTATTTCCTGCTAGGAAATAATATTCTTCACTTTCAGATATCACATAGTTAAGATCATGGGCCCTGGACTGCCTAGATCAGAGCCTTGGCTCTTTTAACTGAATGGCTTAGGCAATTTAATAACCTCTTTATGCCTTGGTTTACTCACCTGTAAAATAGAAACAAAAGAAATAATTACTCATAGAGTTAGTGAGACAAGAGAAAATGCATACAAACCATCTAATTTAGTGCCTGGCACAAGTAAGAGCTAAAACATTTGTTATTTTTATAAAAATCTCCACTATCTCCACCCCAGCACTATATATCTTATATTGTTTTCTTGAGCACTACTATTTAAAGACAGCACTTCCTCATCTTCTGCTACATGTGACATGCTGCCTGGGCAGGGGATTGATAAAGAGCATGGAATGAAGGCATTGCTCAACCCTGAATACCAGCTGATGCCTCTGGTTAATGCGGGGAAGGAAGAAGGACAATGAGCAGAATGGGGCCTGTAGGCAATAAAAGTTGTAGGAGCTTGTAGGTTTAGAATACGGAGTTTATTTTTGGGTTGGACTTCCAGGCCTTTTACATAAAACAAAGAAAACAACAACTATGTCAGCTGTGTTTATGAACATGAGCTTGTGCTGGCTTTCTCAAAATATAGGGAATTCAGTCTACTTCCCTCTGTTTACTAAGTTATTGACAAACACATGATGTACTGGAAAGAAGACTGAGCTGGAAATCAGGAGGCTCTGGTCCTGTATGAACTCAGTCTGGGCTCTGTAATTTTGAATGAATTGCTTCCTTTCTTTGGATACTAGTTTCCTCATCTCCAAAACGAGAAGTCTGAGCCAGATAATGTTTTACTGTTCAACAAATAGTTATTGAGGACCCACTGTGTGCCAGACATTACACTAGGCACTGTGGATACATAAGTGAATCAGATGGCTCTGATCCTTGACCTCATGGAGTTTAGAGTCTATTAGAAAAACAAAGAAATTATGTGAGAGCGCCAAATGGAGACAAAACTAGTTTGGGGGCTTAGCGAACTATCTGAAGGTTCAGAAGGACTTGGGCAAATAGTTAAAGAATATTGATGAAGAGGGTCCCAGGCTGAAGAAAAGGCATTTTTGCAGGTCCCAAGTCAAGATAATATGGTGCATTCAAAGAACTAAAAGAAGTCCAAGGTGGTTTGAGTAGACAGAATGCTGGGAAAGAGTGAAAACAGACAAAGCTACAAATGAAGGCAGGAATAGGTTTTGGGGTGGCCTTTTAAAATCATGTTAAAGGTTTCTGACATTATGCCAAAGTCAAGGGGAAGACACTGAAGACTTTTAAGCTAAAGCACCCTATTCAAGTTTGTAAAAGATCACTTTGGCAGATGTGTAGAGAATGGATTAGAGTGGTAAAAGTGGCTGTAGGGAACCCATTCAAGAGGCCCTTGGAGAAGTCCAGGTGAGAGCTGATGGTGCTTGGACTAGGGTGGGACTGTGGAATTAAAGCAAAGTGGAGAATTAAAGAGATACAACGAGTAGTTTAGAAAGAGACCAGGGGACACCAAAGTGGAGGAAGAAGAAGAGGGTGGGCTCCGAATGTCCTTGAGGTCCTGGCAGAAGTGATTAAGTAGATGTGGTACCACTACCGATAGTGCCATGTCCTAAGCTAGCGCCAGTTTTGCAGGCAAAGGTGGAGATGCTGAGTTCAGGTTTGAACCTGTTTAAATTGAGATGCCTGTGAGACCTTTAAGTGTAGATGTAGAGCTGCTTGCATTTCAATAGAAAATGAATCCTTATAAGTGGATAAGAGGGACAAAATCTTATAGAAGACCAACACAGAATTCTAGGTAGAGGAGAGAGAGGAGCTGACAAGGAATCTGGAAAATAGCATTAAGAGCATCTCAGTAGGAGCAAAATTAAGAAAGTATGCTGTTAGTGGGAAAGTGTTTCCAAATAAACTTATCTATGAAACAGAAACAGACTCACAGCCAGAGAGAACAGACTTGTGGTTGCCAAGGGGAGGAAGAGTGGGTGGGGGGGGAATGGATTGGGAGTTTGCAGGTAACAAGGTCCTACTGTATAGCACAGCGAACTATATTCTGTGATAAACCATAATGGAAAGGAATACAAAAAAGAATGCATATATATATATTTATATATGAATAATGGAGTTACTTTGCTGTACAGTAGAAATTAACACAATATTGTAACTCAGTGATACTTTAATCAAGTTAAAAAAATAAGAAAAGTGTTTCAGTGAAGCGAGTACGCCATATTGCAAAATGCTGTTCAGTGTAAAGCAGGGTAAGACATGGAAAGTCCTTTGTGCTGTCTGATGACCTAGGTTAGCTTTAGTGGCCTAAACGAGAATGATTCTGATAGATTTGTGGAAGAGGAAGGCAGATTATCCTTGGCTGAGGAGGGAGGTGGTGTGTAAGAAAATCATGACAGGGCTTCCCTGGTGGCTGCGTGGTAAAGGATTCTCCTGCCAATGCAGGAGGCATGGGTTCGATCCTGATCTGGGAAGATCCCACATGCCACAGAGCAACTAAACCCCTGTGTCAAAACTACTGAGCCTGTGCTCTAGAGCCCACATACCACAATTGCTGAAGCCCGCATGCCTAGAGCCCATGCTCAACAAGAGAAGCACCCCAATGAGAAACTGGTGCAGAACAACTAGAGAGAGGCCCCCACTCACCACAACTAGCGAAAAGCCCGCATAGCAACAAAGACCCAGAATAACCAAAAATAAAGCAATAAATTTATTTAAAATAAAGAAAATCATGACAATGATGCTGGCCACTTTTTAAAGCATTTTTGACTGTGAGAGGCAGTAACTGGAAGGCTGATAGGGAGAAGAAAAGATTTTAAGATGAGAATTTGTGGTAGCACTGTCCAATAGAAATAATGTGAATTCTGTAAGTAATTTTAAATTTCCTAGAAGCCATTTAAAAAAGTGAAAAGAAATTGGTGAACTTTATTTTAATGTCCTTTATTTAACCTATTATATCCCAAATATCTTTTCAACAATATAAAAATTATTAATGAAATAGTCTATGTTCTTGTATTCATACTAAATCTTCGAAATCTGGTGTGTCTTCTATACATTTCAGCTTGAACTGACCACATTTCAAGTGCTCAGTAACTACGTCTGATGAGTGGCTACAGTGTGGGACAGCACAAGTTTAGAGCAGGTTTAAATGCTGATGAGGAGTTAGTATGGAAGAAGAGGCTAAATATGCCAGAGGAAGAGATCAATGGATTATCAAAGGTAGTGGGAGGTGGAGGAGCTTCTGTAACAGGCGGGGTGTCTCTTCCACTATACCAAATGTAAGGGAGCAAAAGGCTGCATTTGGATGTAAGCAGTGGTGTGCTGATAAATGCTCAACAATTGGTTCTATCAAAAAAAAAAAAAAAAAGAAAGTCCCACAACAGCCTTTCAAAGCACATGTTAATTCTGTTTTAGAGACAAGGAACAAGAACTAAAGAGTGGCCTGCCTAAGAAGTAAGCTTAGTTAGTGGAGGAGTCAAGAGACAGGTCTGCCAAGTGTGCAGACAGTTTCTGTACTGCTGGTCCACCTACAAGCCAAGGAGTGGTCTGATTGATTTGGGGAGAGAGGGTATACTTTCATGTTCATTTAAACTCTTCATTGAAACCAAAATATTATTGGAATTTTCCTATCCTGTATATATGAACTCATGCACACTGGAAAACTAAGACGCCCTTTGGTTTGTCATTACAGATGCTCACTACCAAGGGACAAGTTAAGAGGCGGGTGAGGAATGTGCATGGGGGTCTGTGATGAAACAGAAGTGGTGTTACGCTCTCAGGCAGGCTCTTTTCTCCAGTCTGCATCTGCTCCTGTCTCGCCTCGGGGCAGTACCTGACTAGGTTACCTTCTTCCCTACACCCAGTGGGATGGGCAGAGGGGGCGAGAGAATGCCATAGGATTCCCCCTGTGCGTCTGGTTCACAGCTATAACCCATGCATACTCCTAGGGGCGTGGCCTGTGACTAACGCTTAGTGATTACAGGGTCAAAGGAACCTTTCAAGGACTCTATTTCTGTGTCAAATATTTCATGGTCTGACAACAGGATAAAAGATTAGAAATAAGAATTCTCTAATTGCAAATTCTCTCTAATTGGGAGAGGTACACAGAAAACACTGGAAATAGCTAGACTGGAATTTCTGTGAACTTGGAACTTAATCTCTCTTGGTCCGTTTACAAAATCTCCTTCTTTATAAAATTTGGCCAATACCTAAATGGATAGTTGTAAAGATTAAAGGAGACCACGGGTGCAAAGCTCCTGCCTCATGCAAGAACTCAGCTAAAGTCCATTCTTCCCACATTCCTGTCCCTCTCTGGTCCTTTTGTTATTTAATTCTTTCTTTCATTTCCCACAATTACCACTTTCTTCTGATGCTTTATTCCATTGACAGAAGATAGTGGTGGTTTGCCTACAACTTCCCGATCAAGATTACTCTAGTTTTGTGTTGTTTTGTTTTGGTCACTTTGGGGCCTTGGTTTGGGTCTTGGTGACCTCAGGTGACCATTCTGTGGAAACCATGGCATTTCAGATCATGGCTTTCCCTCCATCTTTGAATAAACATCGAAAGCTTTCTTTACCTTTTCTTGCAACTCTCATTTGCCATCTGGTGCCTGGTTTGGCTGCATCTGTGTTTGCTTAATGATTTCAGGCGAAGACTGAGTTTACATATGGGAAGAAGGAAAGGGCTTTGCTTGATTTCTTCCATATGTTCATTTATTCATATATTATGATTTTTGTAATCTCACCAGCACAGATCCCTTCAGACAATCCTTACCCTGTTCCTTGGAGACTCCCTTCTTTGTGTGTTCAGCTGGAAGTCTCTGTGAGAACATGTTTGCAATGCCCAATACCTTTGGCTTACTTACCCAATACATAGAGCTCGGCATGGCTTTTAGACGGGGACAAAATCAGTGTTCTTGAAAGTCCTTCCTTTTGAATGGAGGAGGCCTATTTGGCAATTCTGTGGAGTCAGGAGACCTGGGGTCTAGTGTCTGCCCTCCATCTCTAACTGGTGTGAACTCAAACAAGTTCTATGACCATCTGGTCCTCAGTTTGTTTGTCATGTGTCCAAAGGCTCAGGTTGGGTTTGCTCTGACACCTAAGAGCCTCACAGCATCCAATGTTCCCTCTTTTGTTTCTCCTCTTCCTCTGGTACTAGGTCTTTGACTCTTACAGATGAGGATGTGAAGTCCCAATGTGTGTTTTCCCTCTTCCTAGCTCCCAGGTAGAGGTATGTATGAGGGGGAATCCAAGAAAGGCATTTCATCTCCTGCATAATGCATGACTGAAAGAGGATGAGCTCTATTTCTTATTTTGTAAAAAGTCACTGTTATTTCTTTCCCTACAGTACACCTGGGACTCAGCTTAGTGCGATGGAAAGAGCAGATCTAGGTTTGAAACCCATCTTCACCAGCCTATGGACCTGGACAATTTTCTTAATATTCCTAAGTCTTAATCTTTCTTCTCTGTAAAATGGGAATAATATCTACCTCATAGGGATTGTGAGTAGATAGTGAGTTCAGTTCAGTCATTCAGCTGTGTCTGACTCTTTGTGACCCCATGGACTGCAGCACACCAGGCTTCCCTGTCCATCACCAACTCCCGGAGCTTGCTCAAACTCATGTCTAATCGAGTCAGTGATGCCATCCAACCAACTCATCCTCTGTCGTCCCATCCCCTTCTCCTCCTGCCTTCAATCTTTCTCAGCATCGGGGTCCTTTCCAATGAGTCAGTTCTTCACATCAAGTGGCCAAAGTATTGGAGTTTCAGCTTCAGCATCAGTCCTTCCAATGAATATTCAGGACTGATCTCCTTTAGAATGGACTGGTTTGATATCCTTGCAGTCCAAGGGACTCTCAAGAGGCTTCTCCAATACCACAATTCAAAAGCATCAATTTTTTGGTGCTCAGGTTTCCTTATGGTCCAGCTTTCACATCCATACATGACTATTGGAAAAACCATAGCTTTCACTAGACAGACCTTTGTTGGCAAACTAATGTCTCTGTTTCTTAATATGCTGTCTAGGTTGGTCATAGCATTTCTTCCAAGGAGCAAGCGTCTTTTAATTTCATGGTTGCAATCACTGTCCACAGTGATTTTGGAGCCCCAGAAAATAAATTCTGTCACTGTTTCCTGACCTATTTGCCATGAAGTGATGGGACCAGATGCCATGATCTTAGTTTTCTGAATGTTGAGGTTTAAGCCAGTTTTTTAAGTCTCCCCTTTCACTTTCATCAAGAGGCTCTTTAGTTCCTCTTCGCTTTCTACCATAAGGGTGTTGTCATTTGAGTATCTGAGGTTATTGATATTTCTCCTGGCAAACTTGATTCCAGCTTGAGCTCATCCAGCCCAGAATTTCACATGATGTACTCTGCAAAAAAGTTAAATAAGCAGGGTGACAATATACAGCCTTGGTGTATTCTTTTCCCAATTTGGAACCAGTCTGTTGTTCCATGTCTGGTTCTAACTGTTGCTTCTTGATTTGCATACATATTTCTTAGGAGGCAGGTAAGGTGGTCTGGTATTCCTATCTCTTTAAGAATTTTCCACAGTTATTTTGTGATCCACGCAGTCAAAGGTTTTGGCATAGGCGATAAAGCAGAAGTAGATGTTTTTCTGGAATTCTCTTGCTTTTTCTATGATCCAATGGATGTTGGCAATTTGATCTCTGGTTCCTCTGCGTTTTCTAAATCAAGCTTGAACATCTGGAAGTTCTCGTAGCCTGGTGTTTTGTATAAAGCAAGTGTTCACAAATGTTGGTTGCCTCGGTGCACAGTGGGTTCAGGGGTGAAATCCATGCTGCTGAAAAAGCTTCAAAGGAGGAAACTGATGATACTCAGAGAAGATCACAGAAGCAGCGGTGTCAAAGCCAGGATGAGAACTTGGGATTCTGGGCTGAAGATCTTTCCCATGAACTGAAGAGGAGTTGGGGGGAATGGATGGGATACACTGGGGAGAAGACATAGACGAAGGGGGGAAGGTGGCCTATGCCTTACCCCAGAGGGCTGGTGAGTGGAAGAGAGTCTCAGCGTGGCCAGGAATGTGAATGGGGGGAGGAGGAGGGCAAGTGGAGTGCTTTTTATGAATGTCCTCAAGTCACTCTGGGCAGTGCTCTCCCACCCCGACTCCCTTCTCATCCCTCTCCCTCTTCCCACTCCTGCCTAGTCTGTGCTGGGAGTTGTTGTTGTTTAGTCACTAGGTCCTGTCTGGCTCTTTTGCGACCCCATGGACTACAGCCCACCAGGCTCCTCTGTCCGTGGGATTTCCCAGACAAGAACACTGGAGTGGGTTGCCATTTCCTTCTCCAGGTGATCTTCCTGACCCAGGGATCGAACCTATGTCTCCTGCATTGGCAGGTGGGTTCTTTTCCACTGAACCATCAGGGAAGTCCCAGGTGTAGCCCAAAAGAAAAAAAAAAAAAATTCCTTGAACAAATGTTTTGGATGTGGCTAGACAGTCCCAACACTTCATGGGAAATAGATGGGGAGACAGCGGAAACAGTGAAGACTTTAATTTTTGGGGCTCCAAAATCACTGCAGATGGTGATTGCAGCCATGAAATTAAAAGACACTTACTCCTTGGAAGGAAAGTTATGACCAACCTAGACAGCATATTAAAAAGCAGAGACATTACTTTGCCAACAAAGGTCCGTCTGGTCAAGGCTATGGTTTTTCCAGTGGTTATGTATGGATGTGAGAGTTGGACTACAAAGAAAGCTGAGCACTGAACAATTGAAGTTTTTGAACTGTGGTGTTGGAGAAGACTCTTGAGAGTCCCTTGGACTGCCAGGAAATCCAACCAGTCCATCCTAAAGGAGATCAGTCCTGGGTGTTCATTGGAAGGACTGATGCTGAAGCTGAAACTCCAGTTCTTTGGCCACCTCATGTGAAGAGTTGACTCACTGGAAAAGACCTTGATGCTAGGAGGAACTGGGGACAGGAGGAGAAGGGGACAACAGAGGATGAGATGGTTGGATGGCATCACCGACTCGATGGCCATGGGTTTGAGTAAACCCCAGGAGTTTGTGATGGACAGGGAGGCCTGGCATGCTGCGATTCATGGGGTCGCAGAGAGTCGGACACGACTGAGCGACTGAACTGAACTGAACTGAGAGAGACAGTTCAGTTTGATAGTTTGGGCAGAAAAGCTTTGCAAGTTTGTTTGCAGAAGTCAAATTAATCTCTGCCAGGTAATCAAGGAATGATCTACCAGGTTAGAGACAAGGTGAGGAGAAGAAATGATCGTGTCCACAGCCTCTCCTTGGACGGTCTGCTCAGGAGCATGAGCAGAAGTAACATGACAAGGGTAGTTCAGACAGCTATCTCCTCAGATCCTTCCTCTCTGTCAGAGAGCTGGCTAAATCAAAGAGATGAGGGCTCACTCTTCCCCCAGGGACTGGTCCACTGCCTCTTGTGATGTATGGCATGTGTGTAGGTATGATATGGTATGTTATGTGTGTATGCATTGTATATGTTATGGCTTGGCTGACATTCAAAGATGTGCTGGCGTTAGCTGGCTGAAGGATGGGGGAAGCATGCATCCAGCAGAGGAGAGGACCATGTGGAGGAAGGGGAAAATGATACGTTTGAGGCAGGAGAAGGCCAGCATGTTCGGAGCAGACAGAGCAAGGGCAAGGATGGACGACACACAGCTGAGAGGCAGGCAGTGCCCGCACAGCCCTCGCTTGCAGTCTCCTTTCCCTGGGCACAGGGAAGCCAGAGGTGCGCCACTGGGCTGCTCTGCTGTGTTCAGCCTGGCAGGGGCCAGGGGCAGGGGTCCAGGGGAAAACCAGGGTGGTGCTACTGGACGAGAGAGATGCATACAGATACAAGAGGTGCTCGGGAGGCTTTGGTGATTAGGTGGTTTGGAGGTTAGGAGCAAACAGATTGGGGTGTTAGGGAACAAAAGTTGTCAGAAGCAACTCAAGAACTCGTAGATATCTGGGCTTAGGCATCTGCCTGGTTAGTTGGAGGCGGAGTAAGGATTGGGGTTGAGGGTTGTCTGCACACAGCCTGCTTCTCTAGATCTGAAAGGGCCCACTCAGGGTCATGGAGTGGCAAAGCCTCAGCCCTGCCTCTTCCTGTTCAGAGGACATCAGGTATAAGAAAAGAACATCAGGAGAAATAATGTTGCAAAGGTTCTTCAGAGACCTGGCCAAAGCCTACGTCAGCCAGTCATGTGGGTTTTAAGCTCCATTTCTCAGTAAGAAATGGATTTGTTCTTGTAAGTGCTACAAGATCTGGCACCTACTTCTGAGATGTGAAGGCACTTTTTTTTTTTTTTTAAGTAGCAGAAGCTGTGGACAACCTGGGAGTTTTAAGTATAACTTCTGGACATTCAGCACAGTATCTGTGGCTGAGATCCTTACAAACAGGCATCTCCCGGCTTCCTGAGGGTGGGCAGGAGGAGATGGGAGGACAGGAAAATGTGTCAAGATAGACATGTGTCTCAAGAAGACACGAGGCCATGGAGAATGCTAGAGCACTTATGCACAGACATCTTCGAGCAAGCAGCTACAGCTCCTTGGAACCACAGGGCCTGTACCTGGGGGTGCCTGGGGTGAAAGCCTCCACCCAGGAGTAAATGTGTGCAGGACATGCATAGGGATTTCAAGGGGGAACTCGGGAGCGTTTCAAGGCTGGAATGGGCACGGAGCATGCATTCTAAGTCGCTCTTTGTGACCCTGGACACCAGCCTCCTCTGTTCATGGGATTTCCTGGCAAGAATATTGGAGAGGGTTGCCATGCCCTTCTCTGGGGGATCTTCCCGACCCAGGGATTGAACTTGTGTCTCTTAAGTCTCCTGTGTCGGTAGGCAGGCTCTTTACCACTAGTGTTAGCTGGGAAGCCTATGGACATGGAGAGGCCCGTTTAAATCAGACACTGGAAGGAAATTTCCTTTTGCCTCCTACTCTCTCACATCCCCAGCAGATTTCTGCTCAGGGGCCAGATCTTACTTCCACCCTTGTAGAAAAGAAGAAAATAAGAATCACCACCACTCCTTAAGCACTCATAGTAACCACGGCTAACATTGTTTGGTGTCATATGCATTTTGCACCATGTTAAGAGTATATATGTCTTATCTCATCAAATTCACAGTGACCCCGTAAGATGGGTGCTATAATTATTAACCCTATTTTATAGAGGAGAGAAGAGAGGTTACTATACACCTGAAACAAACACAACATTGTAAACCAACTGGACTCCAAGAAAAACTAAAATTACAAAAAGGTAAACAGAGGTTTAGTAACTTGCTCAAAATTACCCAGATAGTAAACGATAAATCCAGAATTCAAAGCCAGGTAATAGAATCTATCTGTTTAACTCAAGAGGTATATCAAAGGGCAGGGTGGTATGAGCCATTCACCTTGAGTGTGGACAATGTGGGTGGGAGGGCTGCACTCTCCGTAGAGAATTAAAATATAAGAAGAAGACTGGTTAAAAGGTTCATCTGATTTTATTACCACAGGCATTGGCAATTTGTTGGTGGTAAATCTCCCCTCCAGGGCACACTTCTCATTCTCATAAGACAATTGCCCTAGAAGGTAGCAATCACTAGCCACATTTACAGATCTCAAATTCCATTTAAACACTCCTATCACACCCTGTACCTCTCCTTTAAGTTCTCATAATGAGTATATTGGTTATATGTACAATTATTTCTTTATTCTCTGACTTTGTCATTGGGCCAACAATTCCAGGGGGTAGGACCTATGTATACAGGTCATACTGAAGCACAGAGATTAGCTTGCTAGTGATGCTCATCCAGTAAATATTTGCTGAATCAATGGATGGTGAATAAATGATCAACCTAAAATGCCACTGGCTTCCCAGGTAGCTCAGTGGTAAAGAATCTGCCTGCCAATGCAGGAGATGTAAGAGATGTGGGTTCAGTTCTCAGGTCAGAAGATCCCCTGAAGGAGGAAGTGGCAGCCCACTCCAGTATTCTTGCCAGGAGAATCCCATGGACAGAAGAACCTGGCGGGCTACATACAGTCCATGGGGTCGCAAAGAATCGGACATGACTGTCTGAGCAGAAAATGCCACCTCCTCCAGGAAGTTTTCCTTAAGGAGTGAAGGACTCAGCTTTTCAGAGTAAAGTGGAATGAGTGATGTTGGAAGAAGCTGTGTTGATGGACTGGGCCCCTCTTACCTCCATGGCAACCCAGGAAGTTCTCTGCTAGGTATGATGAGCATGGGTCTTAGTGTAGCTTTGAGCTTTGAACCCCAATATTTCTCCTTATGGAATCACCCTCCCCAGGAAGAGAAGAAACCCTCTTTGAGACTGATGTTTGAGAACTACTAGTGACTGGATCTAAGGCCAGAAACTGCTTATATTGAGACACAGATTGTGGATTATCTTTAGGACTGCTGAATCCTTGATCAGAATCTAGATATTAAAAAAAAAAAAATCCCAGTATGTTCCTTAGAGAAATCTACTCTGTTTCTGCATGTTTGTCAGGTGCTAGATAAATGCAACTCTGCAGACAACTCTATGGCATGGGAGGTAGTTTTTACTCCAAAACGGAAGCACGTTGGTTTATAAGTTCACTAAAACTAAGACACATTTTGCTAAAGCACTAGAGTTGGCATCCCCACAGGCCATTTCAAGCCTGTTTGTTAAATGAGACTGTAATCCTTTATAAATTGTTCTATATATCATGCTGTATCATGTCCTCTTTTTCATCCTTATATATATATATTATATATGTATATATTTTTTTCCTCCCACCAAAAATAAAACGAAGCTCCAGGCAGCCTTTCTGAGAGGCTTACCTGTGAGAGAAGGGTTCCCAGGTCTCCTCTGACAGGTGGGTCACAGCAAAGTCAGTCCTTGTGTTGGGACACCAGGAGGGAGGCTGTGTGAACTATACCAGGAGGGGCATACGAGGGGCACAGACACTCTGGGGTCACAGCTGGCCAGTGGCAGGAACCACTGGAATGGCTCAACATTTAACATGGAGTCAGGCAGAGCTGAGGTCAGATGAAAAGACTCCTGACCCCCAAATTCTGCCATTATATCTTTGAAAATTTCTATGATGTTGGAGGAAGGGCCTTGGTAAGTAAGGTCCCTAGGGGACAGGTGACACCAAAAGCCTGCTTATCTCCATGGCTCACTACCTGGAGTTTTGATTCTACAAGAGTTTAATTAAGATAGTATTTCCAGAGGACAAATGTCTGCCTTTTCATTGTGTTTAATAAGAAGGGATTAGTGAAACAGTCAATATGCTGGAAGGGATCTTTGTTATATCAATATGATGGAGATGCCTAGAGCAAGTCCCAGGGGGTGGGAAACAAGAAAGAGAAGTGAGGACAGAGGAGGCTAGATGTACTCTGTAACCCTTGATGTCCTAAGACTGAGAGAATCAGATCCCAAGGAGAGTGAGCTTTAGAAGTAATTTTTCTTTTTGTCCCAATAATCTTTGTTTCCTTTTCCCTTGTCCTGCTTCCTCCCTCCCTCTCTTCTTTTCTCCTTTCTTCCTTTCTCCCATCTCCTTTCTTTCCTCTCTCCCTTTATATACATTTATTGAACACCTACTACGTGACAATCCCTGTTTCAGGCTCTGGCAGTTACTGGTAAACAAAATTCTCATACATTTGAATCAGTTCTAATGAGGTGGATGAAACTGGAGACTATTATACAGAGTGAAGTAAGTCAGAAAGAAAAACACCAATACAGTATACTAACGCATATATACGGAATTTAGAAAGATGGTAATGATGACCCTATATGCAAGACAGCAAAAGAGACACAGATATAAAGAACAGACTTTTGGACTCTGTGGGAGAAGGCGAGGGTGGGATGATTTGAGAGAATAGCATTGAAACATGTATATTATCATATGTGAAACAGATCGCCAGTCCAGGTTTGATGCATGAGACACGGTGCTCAGGGCTGGTGCACTGGGATGACCCAGAGGGATGGGATGGGGAGGGAGGTGGGAGGGAGGTTCAGGATGGGGAACACATGTAAGTCCATGGCTGATTCATGTCAATGTATGGCAAAAACCACTACAATATTGTAAAGTAATTAGCCCCCAATTAAAAAAAAAATCAGCATAGTTCTCACCCTTGATAGACTTACCAGAAACAAACAGTAAACAAACATCCTCGAAAATATCTATACCAATTCATTACACTTGTGGAGCGGAAGTACTGGGCTACAGGATATCATGTGAAGAACACTAGCTTAGATTGGGGGGTGTTGGGAAATACTTTTCTCAGGAAGTGACATTTAAACTCATGACGGAAGGAACAGGAGGACTGAGGTCACAAGAAAAAGTCTGTGTGTTGGGGGAGGGGCAGCATTACAGCCAAGGCAATAAAAGGAGTAAGAACAATGATAACAGTGATGACAACGACAGAGAAAGCAATATTGAGCAGTTACGTGCCAGTCACCATACCAAATACCTGATAACTATTTATTCATTAATCTCTACATCAACTTTTTGAGATCATCACCATTAGTGTCCCCATTTTTCAGCTAAGGAAAATGAGGCACAAAGCTGGGAAGTAGCTTGCCCAACCCAGGTCACATAGCTAGCCGGTAGACACCTGGATAAAACTCAGGTGATGTGGCTGCAGGAAAGGAAGACCTGGAGAGGGAGATGATGGAAAGGCAGTGGGCTGAGCTGCGGCAGCAACAGGGATGGAGGTGCAGGGTAGGCAGTCAGAGGCCATCTCCGAGTGAGGCTGTACTTTCCAGTGGGAGAGCAGCCCGGAGCCCCAGCTCACCAGCACTCAGCTCAGAATTCCACCGTCCGAGTCCCAGAAGGAGAAGAAGCTGTTTGCATGAAATAGCCAGCTAAATAACTAGCCACCTCGCTGAACTTCTGAACACCACCTTCCCTTCAGCTCTTTCGCTCTGTCTCCACAGTTCTCTCTGATCTGCCGCTCCTCCCGCCCCGCCCCGCCACCCGCTTCTTTCTTTCTTTGAGCAGAAGGTGGAGGACACAGTAATGGGACCCGCTCCCCCCCACCGCCCCCCGACCCTGCAGTTTGCCAAGCCCAGGCAGGCTCTGGCGTCCCTCCGTCTTCTCTGAGGCACCCTCTCTCCCTTCGGATCAGGAGCATCCTCCTCGGTGCCTGTGTGCTGAGAGGCAGCAGCTGCCAGTATCTAGAACAACTCCCAGCTGTTCTCCCAACTTTTCTCAAGTGTTTCTCAGTGTTAATGCCTCTGCTTAGTGAAAAGAGGAAGGGGGGCGGTAAACAGAGGAGCAAAAGAGAGGCCTAATTTTAGCTGTAGCCAAAAGGACTTTCCCTTAAATACACTGTGATCTCAAAATACTTAGCTAAGCCCATATGGACGAGGCAGGGAAAGGATTTAAAGAGCTACAGAAGAAACATTCAAAGGCCCAAAGGGACAGCCCCTGCCTTCCTTTACGACCGGCGGGAAGAGGAAAGGGATAAACGCAGAGTGGGTCTTTACTCTGTGCCAGGCTATGTGCTGGGTCCCACGAGTGCATCAACTCATTCATTCATCTCCTCCACACGGGTAATGGTGCAGAGACTAGGTCTCCTCATTTTACAGATGAGGAAGCTGAGATCTGGTCAAATTGAAGTTGCTCTCTCCATGACGGCAAAGCTAATCTGAGAGCCAGGATTTAAACCTGGGTCTGTCTGATTCCCCTTTGTCTAGCAAGAAGATGATAAATTGAGGCCTCATGGGGCACTGGGTGGGTAAATGGGTTAAGTGGAGATTCAGGGCAGTCTCTGAGCAAGAATCCCGAGGATGCTGGCTCTCAGAATGCCAAGAGGCATCCTTGTGAGAACTGGCATGAATTGCTCAGGGCCTCGACTTTTTCCAATCCTGAAATCCCTCCTAGCTCTCCCAAGATGGGCTGGAGGAATCACCAGGCTGTCACTAACCATTTAAAGTAGATAAATCATTTGGTGAATGCCCCCCACCCCTGACTCTAGCAAAAAAAGACCTGCACTTTCCACAATCAAAGAAGATGCACTGTTGGGCAAAGGCATCTGAACTGGCTAATCCGCACACCCCACCCCCACCCCCGCCTTCTCAAAGTCATGGTGGAATCTGGGGGCCTTCAGAAAACGGGCCACCTGGTAGGACTCATCACGTCAACTTCCTTCATCTCAGTTCAAGCTTAAAAGGCCTCTTCACTGGGAAGCTCCCCAGTGAGGTTTTCCACGCACATCTGGAGATTTCCCACAATAGGTCTTTGAAGCGGCCTGAAGTATTCCGGGAAGTCCGCCTCACTGGGCTGAGGTTTAAAGAGCAGAAGCCCACATTTATTTTTCTTTCCCGCCTTCTTTGACAAAACTCCCCCCAAGTGGTTTGTGGGCATCTGCAAAGAAGCCCTGATTTGCAGCTCACTACTTCGAGGGCTGCAGTCTTAAAGAAAAACGACAATGAAGCAAATTCAAAGGGAGCAATTGGCACCAGCAAGATCTGTTTACGTGTTTGGCTCCTCCGCCAGGCTCTGACTCAAGCTTTAGTCATCTTTGCAGCAGGAGGAAAATGGACTCTGGACTCAAAGGGACTTGCTCCACGGCTCAGCATTGGTGGGTGACATTCTGTCAAGTCACTTAAACTCTCTGATCTGTGAAATGAATTCATGGTGCCTGCTTTGTGCGGCGCACTAAATGTTACATGAATTGTGGTGAGAAAATCACTTTACACGTTGTCCTACATGAACTTTAACAGGTCCGTGCTGGTTCCTCTGCCAGTATCACCCTCCCTTATATGGGCTAGAAGTGACTTGTTCTTTACAACTCAACTCACATGGTGATTTCCTCCTCTGGCAATCTTTTACCTCCATATTGCTTAGGCTAGTTTAGGTAGGTGTCTTCCATGCTTCAATACCTACCTATCTCCTAATTCATAGTTTATTGTTATTTCCATTTACAGTATGTCTACCATGCCCCCTACTACCACTGTAACGGCTGTAGACACATGGGAACTTACTTTTTCATTGCTGTGTCTCCATACCAAGCACAGTGCCTAGTATACTGATGTGCCCAGTGAATATCTAACAAATATTTATTAAGCAGCTACTTTGAGTCAGGTACTATTTCAGCTATTGAAAATATACTAGTGAATAAAACAGACACAGGCCTTGCTTTCATAAATTTATATTCCTGTAGGAGAATCAGAAAATACACTAAGGAAATATATAGAGTGACTTCCTTTTATAGTCCAGTGTGTAAAGAAGTTAGAAGTCATTACTCCCATTCATATAATAAGAAAAGAGCTAACAAATGGAAAATTACTGATTGCTCTCAGATTGTTTCCGCCTGCAATACAGGAGACCCTGGTTCGATTCCTGGGTCAGGAAAATCCACTGTAAAAGGGATAGGCTACTCACTCCAGTATTCTTGGGCTTTCCTTGTGGCTCAGCTGGTAAAGAATCTGCCTGTGATGTGGGAGACCTGGGTTTGATCCCTGGGAAGATCCACTGGAGAAGGGAATGGCTACCCATTCCTGTATTCTGGCCTAGAGAATTCCATGGAGAGTCTGTGGGGTCACAAAGAGTCAGACATGACTGAGCAACTTTCACTTCCACTCAGATTGTTTGGAGAAATGAGGTTACAGGGCAAACCACCAGCCTGAGTTCTGGAGAGACAGGAGAATTCCAAAGAGTTGCAGGCGAGATCTCCTTACCTAGAGTAGAAGCCACTGGAGTCACAAACTGGTAGAAACATTTAAGTGATAATTTTGATGAAGTGCTGGGGGCTGAGTGTGTCTTAGCATGAGACTGAGAAATTTCAGGAGCTGTAGTTTTAGGGGGAGGCCCACACATTCATGAGTTTTACCTCTGGGAACCCTACCAGGTACTCACTGTAAAGAAGCAAGAATGATCCCCCACTGGTTCCAGCAGGAGTGAAAAGGAAGAAACACTGTGAAATATGCCAGAGTGTTCTTTATAACAAAGGTCTACTTTCAAGGATAAAAGGCTTAACCAAAGCCTCATCCTATCCAGGGGAGGGACATCTTTTGAACTCTAGTTCCTTCTAACCTCCCTTTCTCACTTAACAAGGGAGGTAAAAAGGTAAGAAACCTTTGGGAAGGTCACAACCCAAGGACACAGGCTCAAGATTAAATCAAAAGATTCTACAGTGCTTTCCCTTTCCCACCCCTTAAAACCACACTAACAATGTTCCAGTAAAATAATAGTGGATTACAGCTGAAAGATGCAGGCTCTGTTTATGCAGGAGTTCCTGGGGAAGCCCTAAGACAGAGAAACAGTTTAAGCCTATATCAAACAAAGAAAGAAAGAAGAAAAAAAAGCAAGAAAAAAATAATAAAAGGCAGAAATCAATGAAACTAAACACAGGAAAACAATAGAGAAAATCAATGAAACTAAAATCTGGTTCTTTGAAAAGATCAATTAAATAGATGAACCTTTAACCAGGTTAACCAAGATAGAGGACACAAAATACTAATATCAGATATTAAAGAGAGATCATGATTACTGATCCCATGGTCATTGATCAGATAAAAAAAGAATCTATGAGCAACTCTATGCCCACAAATTTTATAACTTAGATGAAACAGACTATTCAATGAAAGATTCAAACTTCAGAAAAGCCCACAAAGCGCCAGGCTCAGATGGTTTTACTAGTGAATCCTACCAAACACTTAAAAAATAAATTATACCAGTTCTTCACTATCTCATCCAAAAAAAAGAGAAGCAGAGGAAAGACATTCTGACTCATTCTGAGGCCAGCATTACTCTACTACCAAAAATCAGATAAAGATATTTCAAGAAAGGAAATCCAAAAACAAATACATGTCATGAATACAGATGCAAAATCTTTAATATTATCAATATATTAGCATGTCAAATTAAACAATGTATGAAAAGAAATAGACACCACAATCAAAGAGAAATTATTCCAGTTATGCAAGACTGGTTCAACACTCAAAATTCAATCAGTGTAAATTCACCACATCAACAGGTTAAAGAATAACAATCATATTAATAGATGCAGAAAAGACATTTGATAAACTTTAACACCACTCATGATTAAAAACTCTCAGCAAACTTGGAAAATATGGGAACATATTCAATTTGATAAAGAACATCTACCAAAACCTCTACAGATAACATCATACTTAATGAGAAAAAACTGGATGTTTTTTCTTTTAAAACTGGGAAAAGGGCAAGGATGTCCTTTCTTACCATTCTTATTCAAGATTGTATTGGTCTTAGGTGGTACAATAAGACAAGAAAAGGAAACAAAAAGCATACAGATTGGGAAGGAAGAAATAAAGCTGTCTTCATTCTTAGATGACATAACTATCTATGTGGAAAACTCCAAATAATAAAAACAAAGAAACAAAACACCTTTTTGAACTAATAAAAGAGCACAGTAAAGTCACAGGACATAAGGTAATATATAATTATGTCCCACAAGTTCCACAAAGTTGCTAGCAATGAAATTCTGGAATTTGAAGTTAAAATAATTTTTATAGCATACTGCAAAATCTAAAGTATTTTGGCATAAATTTAACATAAAATATACAGAATCTATATATGGAAAAGTACATAATTCTAATGAAAGAAATTAAAGAAGATCTAAGTAAATGGAGAGATATTCTGTATTCATGGATTGTAAGATTCAATATTGTTAAGATGACAAATTTTCCCAACTTGATCAATAGATTCAACACAGTCCCAACTGAACATTCAGAAAGCTATTTTGTAAATTGTCAACAAAATGATTCTAAGATTTATATGGAAAGGCAAAAGACTTAGATTAGTCAACATAACAGTAAAGAAGAAGAACAAAGTCAGACTTCATGACTCACTGTGTGAAGTGGAAGTCACTCAGTCATGTCTGACTCTGTGACCCCATGGACTGGGGCCTGACAGGCTCCTCTGTCCATGGAATTCTCCAGGCAAGAACACTGGAGTGGGTAGCTGTTTCCTTCTCCAGGGGATCTTCCCAACCCAGGGATCAAACCCAGGTCTCCCACATTGCAGGCAGATTCTTTACCAGCTGAGCCATCAGGGAAGTCCAAGAATACTAGAGTGGATAGTCTATCCCTTCTCCAGGGGATCTTCCTGACCCAGGAATCGAACTGGGGTCTCCTGCACTGCAGGCAGATTCTTTATTGGCTGAGCTACCAGGGGAAGCCCGTGACTTACATAAAGCTATAATAATCACAATAGTGTGGTACTGGTGAAAGAACAGGAAAACAGATCAATGAAGTAAGTCCATAAATAGGCCCACACAGACACAATTAGCTGATCTTTGACATAGGAGCAAAGTCAACTCACAGGATAAAGGGTAGTCCTTTCAATAGATGATGCTGAAACAACTGGACACACACATGCAAAAAAAATAACAAAATAATCCATGCGCTGACATTATACCTCCCACAAAACCTAACTTAAAATGGTTCATAAATCTAAAGGTAAAATGCACAACCATAAAAGTTCTAGAACATAACACAGGAGAAAATTAAGGTGGCCTTGGGTTTAACAATAAGTTTTTAGATACAACATCAAAAGAACAATCCACAAAGGAAAAAATCGATTAGCTGGATCATTAAAATTTAAATTAAAAACTGCTCTGTGATAGACAATTTCAAGGGAATGAATAGACTAGCCACAGACTTGGAGAACATATATTTGAGAATTTGTAGCCAAAATATACAAAGAATACTTAAAATTCAACAATAACAACAGAAGCAACCCAGTAAAAACATGACTAAAAGATATGAACTTAACCAAAGAAGATAGGCTGATAATCATATGGCAAATCATATGGCAAATAATCATACGAAAAGATGCTCAACATAATTTTCCATTAGCGAATTAAAAATTAAAACAATAATGATATAACACTACAAACCTATATATCACTACAAAATAGCCCAAATCCACAAAACTGGCAGTATCAAACTTTCACATAAATGGTGAGCAATAGGAACTCTCAATCTTTGCTGGTGGAACTGCAAAATAGTACAGCTACTTTGGAAGATAGTTTGCTCTTTTATAACAAATGTGAATATAGTCTTATTGCAAAACCTAGTAATTGTATTCCTACCCATTTGAAAACTAAAGTCCATACAAAAACCTACATGCAAGTATTTATTCATAGTCACCAAAAACTGGAGACAACCAGGATGTCCTTCAGTAGGTGAATGAATAAACACACTGGTATATCTGTACCATCTACACCAATTGAATATTATTACACAATAAAAAGAAATGAACTACCAAGCCTCAATAAGACATGGATGCATCTTAAATGCATATTACCAAGTGAGAGAAATGAGTCTGAAAAGGTTACATATTCATGATTCCAATTATGTGACATTCTGGAATGCAACTGTCTTTACACAACATTATACATTTGTCAAAACCACTGAAGGTGACAGCGCAAAGAGTGAACCATAAGATATGCAAATTCAAAAGATAATTTCAGAGATGAGGGGAATCCTATGACGGAATACAGTACGTGTCAAGCAATCTAACTGTAATACAATGTATGATATGAGACAGTCTCACTGTAGGTCGTGGGAGATTAATGTGCTGATCTAAGTAATTTTGGAAATGAGCAGAGTTTGTAAAACTAAAGGCAAAAGAAACTGTACATAAACACTGTACTCAGGTTGATAAAGCTATACTCCTTAAGGGTCTGGCTTAACAATTCTGATATTTCCATACAGGTACATTGGAGCCAGGTTTCTCACTATTTGAGTGAGAGTTTACAAATAAGCGAAACGGGAAGGTTAGAATAATTCATGCTGTAACAGACTACAGTTGTAGACATCAGTATAAACTAATGTGTAGCTTAATGTAGACAGAGATGATTATATATAGAAATACTTACAGAGGTGGGTATGTACACAGATTAGTATAGGCACATATATTTCCTTTCACTGTCAGCTGGCCTCCCTAGAAGCAAAAACAGCTCAGGAGTGAGCACACGTGATGCCCAGATTTTGGTTTCTAATATCATTCTCTAATAAAAACAAGAGTTCCCTGGAGAAGTGGCTGATTCCAGGTCTGGGGCAAGAAATATAAAAGATGAGCCTGGAACATCTTGTACTGCCCAAAATTAAAGAAGTAATTAAAAAAAATACATACAGAATTGTGAGGTTTTATCAGAGAGATAAAGAAGGCAATTAAGGAGCTTGCAATGGTCAAAAGTAGAAGAATTGGGAAACAGAGTAAGTAGTATTGGATTATAACCCGAAATATACCATAGATATCTATGAGCCCAAACTATCATAAAGAAATGACTGAGTAAATAAAGCAAGAATGAATGAATAAGGAGATGAATCTCCCACACAGAATTCTAAGTCTATGTAAATATTCCACCCTTAAGGAAATAGAGCATAATTTCCATGCTGTTAAGTGTGGGATCCACATAGTGACTTCCTCCCAAAGAGAACAGCATATAAAGTAGAAAAAGAGTAATTTTACAGTGGAGAAACCTGGCCTACACCACCTCTGCCAGGTGATCAAAGTCAGCATTAACACCAACAAGTCATGTTGACGGTATGTACCCTTGACGTGATGTGATGAGAATGGTACTTCATCTCCGTGGTCCTCCTCCCCCAAACAACCACAGTCTAATCATAAGAGAAGCATCAAATGCCAATTGAACATTCTATAAAATTCCTCCAAACTGTCAGGGTCATGAAAAACCAGAGAAGCCTAAGGACACATGATGTTTAAATGTAATCTAATATACTGGATGGGATCCTGGAACAAGTAAAGGATATTAAAATTAACAAAATCTAAATAAAGTATGGACTTTAATAATAACCTATCAGTATTGGTTAACTAATTGCAACAAACATACTATACTAATGTAAGATACTAATAATAAGGGACACTGGACATGGGGTTTATGCCCAGTTTATGAAAACTCTGTAGTTTTACAGAGATATAATTACGTAATTTTATATAATTTTCTATAAATACAACATTGTTCTAAAAAAGATTTTATTAAAATAATGTATGAATAAGTACACATACACATACATTACGTTAGGTGGTGATGAGTACTAGGGAAACAAAATCAAGTAGGATAAGGGGATGAAGAATTCTCTACAGGAGTAGAGAAGTCAGTTTGTACAGGGTAGCAGGAATGGCATCTCTCTGATACAACGATATTTGAGCAGAGATCTGAAAGGGATGAGAGGATGAACCATGCAAATATCTAAGGAAGAGGATTCTACGCAGAGGGAACTGTGTGTCTGAAGGCCCAGAGGTGGAAGTGTGCTTAGTATACGGACAGACAGTGAAGGGGCCAGGGCAGATATGCAACCTGGGAAAGGGGCAAAGAGCCCGAGATGAAGTCAGAAAAGGACTGGGTGCCAGGCGGGCAGCCTTGCAGGCCACAGTGAGGATCAAATAAGTGAATCAATAAATGAGATGAATGGAAACTGTTCATTTTGAAATTTATTTTAGGTGCTTCAGTCTTTCAAAACAGTTTAAATAAAGAGATAGCCTTTGTAATACACCTCCCTCCCCCAAGTATATGCAAATATTTTATTTTAAGAACACAAAATCTCTTAGCCATTAATTGCTCTAACAAGACCCTCTAGACCCACCAAAGCAGTCTAAGGCATGCCATCTCCTCCCTGAAACTAAATTTCAGTCTAGTTTCTAGACAGGCAAAGTGAAATGAAGGCTTGAGGCCAACTTTTCACATAATTCAATTAAAAAAAAAAAACTACATATGCCTGAAATCTTTAGATAATGGAAAGAAAAGTGGATTTTCCTCTCTTCGTTATTAGAGCAATTGGCTCAAACTCTCATTTCATTTTGAACATGCAGGCACAACCCAGAGTCTGTAATTAGTTTCAAACCACCAAAGTAGAAACAGAATAAAACCTCAAGTAACTGAAGGAACTTTTTTTCCCTTGACATACTTGGCTTTCAATGGCTAGAGGCATAAGGCATTGATCCAAAAAGCAAGCTTATGACTGAGACTGATTTAAAAAACAAAACAAAATAACTTGCGAAGTATGCCTTGGGTGAGTCCAATATAAGCTCCTTACTTACTGCCTTTTCCCTCTCTAATTCCAGTCCCACATAAGGAGAGAAGTTATCCTTCAGGATGACAAAATCCCCAATCATTTGAGGACAGCCCCCCAGGCTCATCACTAGCATGCTAAGATAGGCACAGAACTCTCATCTCTTTCAGAGATTTGTACCAACAGGCTGAAATAAAAAATACTTTTATTTGAACTTCCTTTTTACCAGAAAGGTACATAAACAAAGGCATTCAACTGCATGAATATGAGAATAAAGTGTGAATCTCTCAATAGTGGGGACTTGATCTCAGAGTATCTTGGTTTATTTACGGCTACACTCAATCACGGGACACGTCTTTGGAGAAGCCAATCTTTCTGAACCTCAGTTTCTTCATCTGTAAAATGACAATTCTAATGTCTGCCCGAAAAGATCTTATCAAGATGAAATGTAAGTTCATTTGTATATATATATTTTAAAGAAACTTATTTACAAAATAGAAACAGCCTCACAGATTTAAAGAATGAATTTATGGTTGCCAGTGGGGAAAGGTGGGAAGGAGGGATAAATTGGGAGTTTGGGATTGATATGGACACACTGCTATGTTAACTCATATATGTGGAATCTAAAAAAATAGTACAGATGAACATATTTCCAGGGTGGGAATAGAGATGCAGATATAGAGAATGGACATGTGGTTACAGGGAGGCAAGGGAGCGGGGGACGAGGTGGGAGATTAGACTTGACAGATAGCTAGTGGGAACCTGCTATAAAGAAGAGGAAGCTCAGCTTGGTGCTCTGTGATGACATAGGTGGGTGGGATGGGGGTGGGATTGGAGGGAGGTCCAAGAGGGAGGGTATATATATATATAGGGTATATATATATATATATATAGGGTATATATATATATATATAGCTGATTCATTTCACTGTACAGCAGAAAGTAACAACATTGTAAAGCAATTATATTTCTATAAAAATACATTTAAAACTGAGATAAGATAAACAAAGTAAAAGTGTTAATCGCTCAGTTGTGTCTGAATCTTTGTGACCCCATGGACCGTAGCCCGCCAGGTTCCTCTGTCCATGGAATTCTCCAAGCCAGAACACTGGAGTGGGTAACCATTCCCTTCTCCAGGGTATTGTCCTAACCCAGGGATCGAAAGATAAACAAGGACCTACTGTAAAAATATTAATAAATAAAAATATATGCTTTATAAGGTTAAAAAATAAATTAAAAAATAAATATATAGATAAAAATAGATAAAATGATATCAGTCAGTATCAGCTCAGTTGCTCAGTCATGTCCAACTTTTTGCGACCCCATGAACTGCAGCACGCCAGGCCTCAGCGTGCATCACCAACTCCCGGAGTCCACCCAAACCCATGTCCATTGAGTCGGTGATGCCATCCAATCATCTCATCCTCTGTCGTCCCCTTCTCCTCCTGCCCTCAATCTTTCCCAGCTTCAGGGTCTTTTCCAATGAGTCAACTCTTTGCATCAGGTGGCCAAAGTACTGGAGTTTCAACTTCAACATCAGTCCTTCCAATGAACACCCAGGACTGATCTCCTTTAGGAAGGACTGGTTGGATCTCCTTGCAGTCCAAGGGACTCTCTCTTCTCCAACACCACAGTTCAAAAGCATCAATTGTTCAGTGCTCAGCTTTCTTTATAGTCCAACTCTCACATTCATACATGACTACTGGAAAAACCATAGCCTTGACTAGACAGACCTCTGTTGACAAAGTGATGTCTCTGCTTTTTAATATGCTGTCTAGCTTGGTCGTAACTTTCCTTCCAAGGAGTAAGCGTCTTTTAATTTCATGGCTGCAATCACCATCTGCAGTGATTCTGGAGCCCAGAAAAATAAAGTCAGCCACTGTTTCCACTGTTTCCCCATCTATTTGCCATGAAGTGATGGGACCGGATGCCATGATCTTAGTTTTCTGAATTTTGAGCTTTAAGACAACTTTTTCCCTCTCCTCTTTCACTTCCATCAAGAGGCTCTTTAGCTCTTCTTCACATTCTGCCATAAGGGTGGTGTCATCTGCATAACTGAGGTTATAGATATTTCTCCCAGCAATCTTGATTCCAGCTTGTGCTTCATCCAGCCCAGCATTTCTCATGATGTACTCTGCATATAAGTTAAATAGACAGGGTGACAATATGCAGCCTTGATGTACTCCTTTTCCTATTTGGAACCAGTCTGTTGTTCCATGTCCAGTTCTAACTGTTGTTTCCTGACCTGCATACAGGTTTCTCAGGAGGCAGGGAAGGTTGTCTGGTATTCCCATCTCTTTCAGAATTTTCCACAGTTTACTGTGATCCACACAGTCAAAGGCTTTGGCATAATCAATAAAGCAGAAATAGATGTTTTTCTGGAACTCTTAATTTTTCGATGATCCATCGGATGTTGGCAATTTGATCTCTGGTTCCTCTGCCTTTTCTAAAACCAGCTTGACCATCTGGAAGCTCATGTCCCTAAAAATGCCTAGAATAGGGTATGGACTATAATAAATGATTAACATGCATTGCTTCCTCTCATAAACATACATCCTATATTTGTACCTGGCATAGCTATGGCAAAGAGTAGCCTCCTGATAAATGTCTGGTGAGTAAATAACTGAGTGAACCATCTCTAGGGAGTCTTGAACGAAACTTATATAATGATACTTAATATAATGCTGATAATAACTACCATGTATTGAGAACTCACTGCCGGTCATGTGTTGTGACACGTGCCTGCATACATCATTTCACCAACGTCTCACCACTACCCCATAAGACAGACCTTTTCCCCTCCACTTTACAAATGAAGGACAGAGACAGAGCAATTTTCCTGGGATGACACAGCTAGCAAGTAGGAGAAATGGATTTTGAACCCACATGCTTCTGATTTCAGAGGCCATGACTTAACGGCTATAGCATTCTGGGTAGAATTTTAACGCACATTAAAAAAAGCAAACAACCAACAAACAACAATGAAAGGCCTCTTGACTTCTTTTGTTAAAGACCTCAATAGTGTGAATAAGTCTTTGCTGCTCCCAGAATAGCCTCATCTAGTTGGATTGGCAGCTACCGGGCCAGGAATGGGTGGGACTGGTAACACTGTCCGGGACCAGCCCTTGAGAAAGTGGCTGAGCAAGCTGTCCAGTTCTGTTTCCAGGATCCAGCACAAATCTGATGGCGATGCCACTCCTGTGGGCTGGCACTGGAGGGAGGAAGCTGGGTGCTAGAGTCTTACCTTGAACGAAGAGGTTAAATTGTCCCAGGGGCAAGAACAAACTATTCAAAGGGGAACCAGAGGTATGTTATTGGGCACAAGTGCTCCAGGATTGGGAGGCTAGAACCAAGGGCACTGGGAATGGCCAGGAGCCAGGAGCCAGGAGGTGGCGGGGGGTGGGGAGGGGTCCGTGCGGAGGGTACAGTGAAATGTTCCAGACAGGCTGTGGCAAGGAGTCTTCTCAGCGGGAGGTCCCTGACCCTGTGGTATAGAGGCAGGGCTGTCAGCGTGCAGTTATGGGGTAGGACGTATGTGTATGGGTGCTCAGTCGCTCAGCCATGTCTGACTCTTTGTGACTCCAAGGACTGTTGCCGCCAAGCTCCTCTATCCATGTTTTTTTTTTTTTTCCCAGGGAAGAATACTGGAGTGGGTTGCCATTTCCTCCTCCAGGGGACCATCCTGACCCAGGAACCGAACCTGTGTCTCTTGCGGCTCCGGCATTGGAAGGCAGGTTCTTCATCACGGAGCCACGTGGAAGCCCTGATGGGGTGGGATAGAACGGCCTTAACCCCAGAACCGTCCCTGAGGTAAATGTGCCTTAGAGACCATCTGAAAATGACTAAGAACAAGGACTCTGGTGCCAAACTGCCTGGGTGCAAAACTTAGTTTCTCTATTTACCAGCTGCGTGACCACAACCATGTTACTTCTCTGTGCCTCAGTCTCCCCATCTATCCAAAGCGGATGAGAAGGCTCCCTATCTCGTGGGGTTTTTATGAAGATTAAATATATAGAGAGAAATGGCTAGAAGAGAACATGAGAAGTGCTGGCTCCAGGAGTATTTACATATTATCTATTGTTTTTCTTATCACCACCTCCAAAAGTTGATGAGAAAATACATGAGATGCTGTCTAACTCCAACAGCATAAAATCCCTCCCCTTTCCCTCATCCTTTACACAGTGCAACTTCAGCAGTAGAGCCAGGACTTGAACCTGAATCTAGGCATGGCTGTCTAGTAGAAAGCTCTAAGCAGTGCTGGTCTTGGCCCTCTGACTGCATATACATGCCCTTCTCTTCTTGCCAGATCCTCTTGTCTCCCAAACCTAAGCTCTTACAGCTCAATCCAAGGAGGGCTTACAACTGCATATCACACTTGTGCGTTCATATTCCCTCCTCCTTCCTGATGAGAAAGTCAATTCCTAGGAAGGTTGATAAGAAGTCCGGAGTCCCCAAGGAGGAGATCAGGGGTTGGAATTCTCAACGAGGAGGAAAGGACAAATGTCTTTTTTTTTTTCTCTCTAAATTCCTTAGTCTTAGTCACACAAAACTAAAAACTTTTTTTTCCCCTTTAAGCCAAGAACTGATGATTACACAACAAACAACTCAGTTTAAACTCTGTACTAAGGATTATATACCAACAATGTATCCTGCTTGAGGACAGTTTCTCCTTCCTGAAAATCTGACTAATCCTGATATCTTGGAATGTATATTATGGGAGTGGGTCTGGTAAAATCTTTCTATTGTTAAGTTCTAATCCTGTTATCTTAAAATGTAAACTGTGGAAGTTCAGTTCAGTTCAGTTCAGTCACTCAGTCCTGTCCAACTCTTTGCAACCCCATGGACTGCAGCATATAAGGCCTCCCTGTCCATCACTGACTCCTGGAGTTTACGCAAACTCATGTCCATCGAGTCGATGGTGGCATCCAACCATTTCATCCTCTGTCGTCCCCCTCTCCTGCCTTCAATCTCTCACAGCATCAGGCTCTTTTCCAATGAGTCAGTGCTTCACATCAGGTAGCCAAAGTATTGGAGTTTCAGCTTTAGCATCAGTCCATCCAATGATTATTCAGGACTAATTTCCTTTAGGATTGACTGGTTTGATTTCCTGGCAATCCAAGGGACTCTCAAGTGTCTTCTCCAACACCATAGTTCAAAAGCATCAATTCTTCGGTGCTCAGCTTTCTTTAAGGTTCAACTCTCACATCCATACATGACCCCTGGAAAAACCATTGCTTTGACTAGATGGACTTTTGTTGGCAAAGTAATATCTCTGTTTTTTAATATGCTGTTTAGGTTGTTCATAGCTTTTCTTCCAAGGAGCAAGTGTATTTTAATTTCATGGCTATAGTCACTGTCCGATTTTGGAGCCCCCCAAAATAAAGTCTGCCACTGTTTCCATTGTTTCCCCATCTATTTGCCATGAAGTGATGGGACCGGATGCCATGATCTTAGTTTTCTGAATGCTGAGTTTTAAGACAACTTTTTCCCTCTCCTCTTTCACTTCCATCAAGAGGCTCTTAAGTTTTTCTTCACTTTCTGCCATAAGGGTGGTGTCATCTGCATAACTGAGGTTATTGATATTTCTCCCGGCAATCTTGATTCCAGCTTGTGCTTCATCCAGCTCAGCATTTCACATGATGTACTCTGAATATAAGTTAAATAAGCAGGGTGACAATATACAGCCTTGATGTACTCCTTTTCCTATTTGGAGCCAGTCTCTTGTTCCATGTCCAGTTCTAACTGTTGTTTCCTGACCTGCATACAGATTTCTCAGGAGGCAGGGAAGGTTGTCTGGTATTCCCGTCTCTTTCAGAATTTTCCACAGTTTGTTGTGATCCACACAGTCAAAGGCTTTGGCATAGTCAATAAAGCAGAAGTCATTGTCTCTAGCTTTTTCGATGATCCCAGATGTTGGCAATTTGATCTGTGGTTCCTCTGTCTTTTCTAAATCCAGCTTGAACATCTGGAAGTTCATGGTTCATGTACTATTGAAGTCTGTCTTGGAGAATTTTGAGCATTACTTTGCTAGCATGTGAGATGAGTGCAATTGTGTGGTAGTTTGAGCATTTTTTGGCATTGCCTTTCTTTGGGACTGGAATAAAAACTGACCTTTTCCAGCCCTGTGGCCACTGCTAAATTTTCCAAATTTGCTGACATATTGAGTATAGCACTTTCACAGCATCATCTTTTAGGATTTGAAATAGCTCAATTGGAATCCCATCATCTCCACTAGGTTTGTTCATAGTGATGCTTCCTAAGACCCACTTGACTTCGCATTCCAGTATGTCTGGTTCTAGGTGAGTGATCACACCATCATGGTTATCTGGGTCATGAAGATCTTTTTTGTATAGTTCTTCTGTGTATTCTTGCCTCTTCTTAATATCTTCTGCTTCTGTTAGGTCCATACCATTTCTGTCCTTTATTGGGCCCATCTTTGCATGAAATGTTCCCTTGGTATCTCTAATTTTCTTGAAGAGATCTCTAGTCTTTGCCATTTTATTGTTTTCCTCTATTTCTTTGCATTGATCGTTGAGAAAGGCATTCTTATCTCTCCTTGCTATTCTTTGGAACTCTGCCTTCAAATGGGTATATCTTTCCTTTTCTCCTTTCTCTTTTGCTTTTCTTTTCTCAGCTATTTGTAAGGCCTTCTCAGACAACCATTTTGCCTTTTTGCATTTCTTTTTCTTGGGGATGGTCTTGATCCCTGCCTTCTGTACAATGTAACAAACCTCCGTCCATAGCTCTTCAGGCACTCTGTCTATTAGATCTACGGCCTTGAATCTATTTGTCACTTGCACTGTATAATCATAAGGGATTTGATTTAGGTCATACCTGAATGGTCTAGTGGTTTTCCCTACTTTCTTCAATTCAAGTCTGATTTTGGCAATAAGGAGTTCATGATCTGAGCCACAGTCAGCTCCCAGTCTTGTTTTTGCTGCCTGTATAGAGCTTCTCCATCTTTGGCTGCAAAGAATATAATCAATCTGATTTCATTATTGACCATCTGCTGATGTCCATGTGTAGAGTCTTCTCTTGTGTTGTTGAAAGAGGGTGTTTGCTACGACCAGTGCACACTCTTGGCAAAACTGTTAGTCTTTGCCCTGCTTTGTTTTGTACTCCGAGGCCAAATTTGTCTGTTACTCCAGGTACCTCTTGACTTCCTACTTTTGCCTTCCAGTCCCCTATAATGAAAAGGACATCTTTTTTGGGTGTTAGTTCTAGAAGGTCTTGTAGGTCTTCATCCTTCATTTTAATCCTGTTATCGTAAAATGTAAACTGTGGGAGTGGGTCTGGTAAAATTTTTACAACCTTGAGACATTCTTTTGATTTACTGTAATCAATTAAAAAGTATATAACTCCCTTGCTTAGATTTTCGAGGGGGCACTCTCCATCTCCCCTCTAATGTCTATGTTAGAAGCTTTCTCTGCCCTTTTTCACTTTAATAAAACTCTCCTACACAAAAGCTCTTGAGTGACCAAGCCTGGTCCCTGGTGCTGAAGCTAAATCTTCTCTGGAGATTATGAATCCAACAGGGTACACCATAAGCTATCACTGACTTACCCAGCTCCCACTCAGCTTGACTTTGTTGGCAGAGTAGTTTCCTCTTTATGGCATCTCCTGTTCCAAAGCATTCCATGGCTCCCTACTGCCTGTGATGAGAGGTATCATAGTGGTCCAGGTGTAGAGCCTCTCATTTCTGGTGTTCTCCATCTGAGTCCACAGGCAACCAATAGTAGATTACAGGATCAGAGCAAGTGAGGACAATTTTATCAGCAAAGCCTAAGAGTACACTGTATGGACATATCTAAAACCCCAAATGAAAGTGCATCCACAGGAGAAGTGAACAACACAAAAGCCCTGTGCTGTTGAGCTAGGCATGTGGAATATTTCTGATTTTCCCATTAATATTTGATTGCTACAGTGTAAGCCTCAATGTTCTCATCTGCAAGATAGGACAATACTAATTGTGCATCACGGACGGGTTGTTAGGGTTAAAGGAGAAAATGTATCTAGAGTGCCTGGGTTAGCAACCCTTGGCCAAAGTGTTACCATAATTAGCACTATTATTATTCTAAAGCCGGCTCTCAGCCTTCAAAGTCCTGTACAATCTGTTCCTACTCTATTTACCCATGCACAGGGTTGTTTGATGGATTGAGACAATGGGTACAAAATCGCCCAGAAGTCTGCTGAATTGAAAACACGCTCTGGTAGAAGAGAAAGATAAGGCAATTGGAATTGACAGTAACCTGCAAGGGGAGGCAGAAGAAAAAAGAGAACCATGGAGGAATGCAAAGGATTGCTAAGGCAACAGATATCAGGCATCTCCTATGTGTCAGGCACTGCACTAAACAATTCATATATATTACATGTAGGACACTGGTGAAGATCACAAGTTCTGGATCAGGCCACTAGGTTCCACTCCTAGTTCTATCTGTCACTAACTGAATGACCTCAGTTAAGCTATTTAAAATACCCATGGTTTATTTTCTTCATCTTTCAGTTGGGATGATTTATAGCAGGGGTCGACAAATTTGTTTCTGTAGAAAGCCAGATAACAAATACTTCAGGTTTGGTTGGACATACAGTTTCTGTTGCAACTACTCAACCCTGGAGCTATAGCGTGAAAGTAGCCACAGAGTAGACATGAACAGATGTGCATAACTATGTTCCAATAAAACATTATTTGCACAAATAAGCAGTGGGCAAGAACTGCCCATGGTGAGTAGTTTGCAACCTCTAATATAGACTTTACCTTATAGGGTCTACAGAGGATTGAAGAGAATACACTTCATGCTTTTTTTTTTTTTCTTTTTAAAAAAACTTTTTATTTTTTTAAAAATTAATTTATTTTAATTGGAGGCTAATTACTTTACAATATTGTAGTGGTTTTTGCCATACATTGACATCAGCCATGGGCGTACATGTGTTCCCCATTCTGAACCCCCCTCCCACTTCCCTCCCTATCCCATGCCTCAGGATCATCCCAGTGCACCAGCCCTGAGCACCCTGTCTCATGCATCAAACCTGGGCTGGCGATCTGTTTCACATATGATATAAATGTTCAGTTCATGCTTTTAGAACAGTTCCTTACACACTGAATTTGCTCAACAAATGTTCGCTGTTGTTATGATAATGAACCCATGGAAGAGGTGTTAGGATGGTCTTTTCTAGGGAAAGGAATTAAATCTCAGAAATAACCAGGTAACTTCTTCAAGATCTGATACTGTCTAATAGCAGCAGAGTCAGACTCAGAGCAGAGGCTGGTTGGTCTTTAGAGTCTATAATTTTTCCACTGTAATTTTGTCAACTTCACAGATCTTATCAGAACTAAGACCTTATTTCACAGGCCTGAAGAGAACCTGTAACTCTGATCCTTTATCTACAAGGGTTTTAGGACTTAATTCAAAAGCAGGTGATACCCGGAATGATGAAATCAGGGCTGGGATCCAAATGAGCACTGTAGGCAAGCCCTTGTCTTTATTTCCCTTGAGTCTTGATTCAAGTCAGTGGGGAACAGGTGTGGAATTCATGTTCATCCCCCTCTTGGGTGCTCACAGTCTCAGCCTTTGCTGGCTTTGGCGTCGGTTTCCTATGACACCGATGGATCAACTGCCTTTGGGGAGCCCTAATTAAGTGCACAAATAGGGCAGCTTTCCCAAATCTCACATTAGTTCTGCTGTGGAATGCCAGAATTTTCTACCATGGAAAAATGCTTTATGCCCTGACTCTTAACAAACCCAGCAAGTTCAAATGCATTTCTGGGGAGGGGGTGGGGGACAAGAATCCCAAGCTGTTATATGAGAAGGCAAGGAAAGAAAGGGCTTTTCTTGAAAGGGGGGAAAAAAAGGGCATCCAGAAATGTCACCAAAATGCCCTGCAAACTCTCCAGCTTGCCTTGAGCTGTTCTTTGTCTGAAGAACTTGAAAGTGATTTATGTCTCTCTTTCCTTGGGTCAGCGATTGGCTTCTTAAACCTGAGACTCTGAAGCAGGTATTGACAAAGATTTCTTTCCATATGGATAAAAAGAAATGCACATGGGATAAAAAGAAAAAGTAATCCCAATTAAATGGCACAGACTTTGTACATTTCAAAACTGTACACCTTTGCGATGTGTTATTCCTCTTTTCCCTCCTCCTCCCCTTCCTCCTCCCTCTCACTCCTCACCCCAAAGCCCAGTCTGCCGATGCCTATTCTAGGGAAAGCCTCTCTGGTTCTGTAACTGAGAAGAGGCCATAATGGTTGGTTTTGAGCATGTGGGTTTAGCACTAATCAGCTGTCTGCTTTATGTCTAATGCCACATCTTTGGGAGTAAAACTATTTAGGCTACAGACCCCAAAAGGCACTGTGTATTGTCTATATCCAGAGTTCAGTGGACCACTGTGTTGATGTATTTTTCCTCATCAAAGGATGGAAAGTGGGTTGGCCTTCGACTTAATGCTCCTACAAAACAATACAATGGTGGGAGCCGCTGGGCTGGGAGTCACAGATATTTACCACCACAGGGGGATCTTCAGGTTCCAGGCTATCACCCAGCCCAGGCTTCTGGCAGGACAGATGCAACCCTTCTACTGTCCACAAGTGGTTCCTGCTCAGGGAAACAGTAGCCTCTCTGGGGCTTGCTGCTTCAGGAGAGATGAAAGTAAAAGTTGCTTAGTCGTGAATGACTGCAACCCCATAGACTATAGTCCATGGAATTCTCCAGGCCAGAATACTGGAGTGGGTAGCTGTTCCCTTCTCCAGGGGATCTTCCCAACCCAGGGACTGAACCCAGGTCTCCCGCATTGTAGGCAGATGCTTCACCAGCTGAGCCACCAGGAAGGCCCCAGGAGAGAAGAAGGGGCCTTTAATAAAGGGAGCCATAGCTTATTAACCTGATAAACTCTCTTTGAGTCCTGGACAATTTAATGATCAATTATTAATAATTAGACTAGGACATCAGACATAAGCTGGGTTTGTCCTGGGTGTGTTATTACTTTCCATTTTACTTCTGCAGAGCTCTTGATGGTTGGGAAATTTAGAGAAATGATCTCTAGGGTCACAGAAAACGAGAAGTTTCAGACTTTGAATTTTGATTTTGATGCCCTTATTCTCTGTTGTCTCTTCTCACAGATTCCACCAGACTTTGGACTTCACAAAAGCAAAGACGTACCTAGAAACTACTGAAATATACAATTACTGAAGGTATGCCATTCTGATTCTGGCAGCTGGGGAAGAAGCTCCATTCCTAACAATCAAGAAGGGCTATCTTCTTGGAAGCCCCAGCTCAGGAGTTCCCAATCTTTGGACCAATATGATCTCCAAACGTTTTGGAGATCTACAAAGAACTGTCAGCTTCTTATTTTGCTTTGCCATTTGTGCTCAGTGGTCAGTGCTCAGTTGTGTCTGACTTTTTGGGCCCCGTGGACTGTAACCCACCAGGCTCCTCTGTCCATAGGATTTCCCAGGCAAGAATATTGGAGTGGGTAGCCATATCCTTCTCAAGGGGATCTTCCTGACCCAGGGATTGAACCCGTGTCTCTTACTCTCCTGCACTGACAGGTGGGTTCTTTACCATTAGCACCACGTGGGAAGCCTATACAAGCACCTTAAAAAAAAAATAATAATAATCAAAAACCTACTCAACTTTTACTCTGGCCATCATGTCCTAATGAAAAAGATTTTTAAATGGGCAGGCAATCCAAATAAGAGGGCTTAACCAATACATATAGCTGATTCACTTTGCCGTACAGCAAAATGAACACAACATTGTAAGGCAACTATACTCCAATAAAAGTCAAGTAAAAAGTAAATCCATATGCCACCAAAATATAAATAAATAAAAATATTTTAACACTAAAGGGGAGAAAAATAGTTGTCATAATCTCAGAATGTAGGGAAGTCATTTAAATTGTTCATATACAGTTTTGGTAAAACCTTGACAGACTGCCCTCACTTCTTCATTTCCCCTCTACTAGTGACATTCTGTTAAAAAGCTGCAATAAGGATCAAATTTATGGGTATGTCACCCATGCAGTTGCCCAGGGCCCTGTGCCAGGAAGGGCTCAAGCTTGGGGTCCTGTGATTTGCAGTCCCTGTTTGGAAATTCTTGATTTTATCTTTGAATGTGTGCTTTGCGGATGAAGGCTGATGGAACAATGGAGCGTGTGCTGGGCAGGTGGGGGAAGCCCTATTGCCTCTCCTTTTCTAGGATCAGTTCTTGGCTATGTGCTCCTTGCCTCTGGGCACTTTACCCCATCTCCCCACTGCTGACCGCGTACCCCCCAGGGTGGCATGGGGAGGGGAGAGCCGGGCCAAGCCATGAGCCTGCCTGTGGCATCTCAGGGCCAGACAGGCAGGGCCGCTCCCGCCCCACGCCCCACGGCCATGGAGGGTTGCATAGACACCTGGGAAGCTGGAAACCCTTGGGGGTGGCCTATCAGCCAGCTGCAGGTGCCCTTCATCAGTTTCTTGGCTTTCAACAAGTGCTGTTAAGGTTAGATTTTATCTGCAATGGATTAGCCTGTGCTAGAAAATGAAATTCACATTTTAAGGATGAATTAAAGGGTCTTTAATGACTTCTGCTTACCTGACAGTGACCCATTCCTGATTGGTCAATTGGAGTAACTGTGAGGAGCAGACAGTGGGGTCAAGAAATTAACCATCACCATTAAAACCAAGGGCTTCCCAGGTGACACTAGTGGTAAAGAATCTGCCTACCAATGCAGGAGACATAAAAGATGGGGGTTCAACCCCTGGGTTGGGAAGATCCCCTGGAGGAGGGCATGGAAACCCACTCCAGTATTCTTGCCTGGATAATCTTATGGACAGAGGAGCCTGGTGGGCTACAGTCCATAGGGTCACAAGGAGTCTAACACAAAGCAACTTAGCATGCACGCGTGTCACAGAGAAACCCTGGCCCTGAAAGAGCCCCTACACTCCCCTTCTTGTAAGTAGATTCTTTGAGCAACGGCTTCGATACCCAGATGTCCTTATGGAAGGCACATTTCCCCAGGGGCTGAACACCTGCCTGTTGGGAATCATTTCCTGCTTGGCCTGGATTGAGTGCTAATTGTCATCCTCACCATCCTTCACAGGTGGGTGGCTCTTCACAGTTTAGAAAGTACACACTAATCTCATTTTTTCTAGCCTGGTGAACTTGAAAGAGCTTATACTTTGGAATTTTGCACCAATCTAGGTTCAGGTCCCAACTCTCTCACTTTCTAGCTGGGTGGCTTCTTGTTCCCCGTTTGTTAAGTGGAAATGATAGTATCTACCTACCCCACAAAGCCTAAATTGAAGATTAAATGGGGTTATATAATCCAGCATATTATCAGACAATCAATTAGCATCCAATCCTTTCTTCTTCCTGGCCTTCCCCTGGAGATGAGAAATGATGCTTGGGGAGGCCTTGTCTCACCTGGGAAACCCACCCAACACGTGCTGAGCCAGGCATCCTCCCGGTTTGGACACCTATCCATTGTTCAAGAGGTTGCACTGCTCCTGGACAAGGGAGCAGCAATGAACCCTGGAAACCCGAGAAGCTGCTTCTCAAGGATCTAGATTTGGGCCTACAGAGCTAGTTTCGACAGATGAGAGGAAACACTGAAATGCGGGGACAGACATGGAGGGGAAGGTAGAATGCATAAAGAAGCATAACCTCCTTCCTACCTTTTCTATCTTTCAGCTCTGCCCTTTGAAGAGGCTGGTGGGAACTCTGTGATTGTGTTGGGAAGGCTCAGGAGGGCAGCATGAGATGTGTTTTAGACTAAGAATCAGGAAGCCCTGATTCTAGTCTCAGATTTTCTCTCTATAACCTTGGGAATGTCACTTCCCACACGGGAAACAAATGTCTCCATCTATTAAATGCATTAGATGAGAGGACTTAAGTCAATTTCATCTTTGATACTTTATTTTTAATTAGAGAAAGGATAGCTATAAAAACATATTCTACAGCCAGCTGGGGCAGGCCCACTGAACCAGGATGGACCCCTTCAAAGCCGTGGCTTTAGGAAGGATTGGCCCTAGTCCAGGATGCCGGTTTCTTGGGCAGGACATTTGGTGAGGCTTCACAGTGATTGGTCATCTGATGATTCTTGCGTCTCTACTCACACCCAGGGCACCTCGTGCAAATGGGCTGTGACTGACTTGGTAAACAGTAGCAGATTCAGACATTTCCATGCGAAGTGTTTTGACAGTCATCTCCAAACAGAAGGAGCACAGTGGGCTGCTAGGACGAGAATTCCGGGGAGTACTATTTATGGCTGTGTTTCGGTTTACCCTTGGCCTAGTACAGAGGGTACAGTTGAAAACGGCCCCTGCCGAAAACACTTTCTTGTTTTTCGGGGCAAAATTTCCAGATTTTTACATGCAGCCTGTCAGCTCCAGACCTGCTGCCCCTTCCTCTACCTCCTCTGGTCCCCCAGAAAAACAGGGTCATGCCCCTACTCCACTCTGCTCCTGCTGGGCCTCTGAGTCATTCCCAACAGAGGCGGGACATATATTAACAGCATGTCATTAGGGATTTGGAGCTGGACAGTCCTGGGCTCAAATCCCAGTTCCTCCACTTGGTAGCTGTGTGATCTTAGGCATGTCACCTAACCTCTCTGACCCTCAGTTTTCACCAGGTGATAACTGGAAATAACAGGACCTACCCAACAGAATGATTTTAAGGATCACAAGGAGATACATCATTGAACTAAATCCTGCCAGACATCCTTCACTGTGTTTATCTCTCTGTGCAAACCATTCTGGATGATCTGTAAAAACCAGGCTTTTGCCTCAGATTCCCTTCTTGAGTTTTGGCCCTTTTCCCTGTCTTCTGGTCCAAACCCAGCAGAATGGACTGGGTATGGGCTCTGGCCGTGCTACCGTTCCTCCTGCCCAGGGACTCCTGACTGCAGGCAGGAGTTCTCCCATCGATGGACAGGAAATCTAAGTAACAATAACAGTTAATTTTATTAAGCACTTTCTATGTTCCTGGTTTATCATCATTTCCTCCTCACATCAAACCCAGAGGCAGGCACCACTCTCAATCCTATTCAACAGATCAGGAAATTGAATGTCACAAAGGTTTAGGCCCAAAGTCACAGAGTCAAGAGTAGTGGAGGCTGAGTTCTAATACCCAGTGTGTCCGACTACAGAATCTTCTCTTTTAATCACCAGTGTCTCTGTTTTTCAGTGTTAAATCCTCCCTGCATATTCACCGCTGGCTTTTTCAATAACCATCACCACAGTAGCAACCAATAATTGAAGTCTTTTACTCATTACAGGGCTTCCCTGTTGGCTCAGTGGTAAAGAATCCTCCTGCCAATGTAGGAGACATGGATCCCTGGGTCAGGAAGACCCCTTGGAGGAGAAAATGGCAACCTACTTCAGTATTCTTGCCTGGAGAATCCCATGGACAGAGGAGTCTGGTGGTTCATGGGGTCATGAAGAGTTGGACACGACTTAGCGACCAAACAACATAACAATACTCATTACATACATTATCCCATTTGACTTTCCTGGCAAACCTATGAAGTAGATATTTTCATACCCATTTTACAAATGATAGAGCTGAGGTCAGAATAACTACATTATCCAAAGTCAACCATCTGTGAAAGGAGAATCTAGGATTCAAACACCATCTATGATTTCTTTGTAGCTCCTTGACCACTGTACTATGTACTAGGGCTTTATAAGTATTAATTCTCATAACAGCCCTATGGACTAGGTAATACTAGTATTCCCATTTTACAGAAAGGGAAACTGAGGTAGAGAGCAATTAAGACATTTGTTCCAGGCTGGATCTTGTACCCAGGTAGTTTAACTCAAGTGTCTGTGACCCTAACTTTGAGTGTTGTGTTGCTATAAGAAACAAAGTATGCCAGGCAAGGGATGGAGAAGAGGAGATGATTTCAAAGGAGAGTGGATTGTCCTTGCATAGGCAGGAGCTCAGTGAGTCCAGGAACTACTAAAGCTCTCTGCCTACATGGACTGTGTCCCCCAGAACCCTGGCTTCTGTCTGCCAGAGGTGTCGGCCACCCTGGAGAATTTTCCAGCATTGGGCAATAGTGTAGGTGTTTCGTTTCCTTTAGGCCCACAGAGATGTATCATGAGGAAATTGCCTCAGACTCTTGGGTAAGCTGTGACTCCACAATTCAGCTAGAAAATCCTCCAAAGAAATGGAAGTCAACAGTTTTCAGTGACCAATTACATTTAAATGAGCAGGGAGGGAAAAAAAGACTTTTATTGAGAGAGGCAGAAACAAACATGCATTAAGTGGGCTGGGACATGGGAGACACTAAACCTCTCCGTAATCCTTTGGAATTGTGATTTGCCCAATTTTACAGAGAAATAAACTAAGGCTCAAGGCAGCAAAGTGATATCCCCAAATCAAGTGGTAAGTACAGGAGCCGGGATATGGTCCAAGGCCCACATATATGACTGTAGGCTGCCTGCTAGCTAGTTCCCTGCGGCCTGTCATTTGCCTATGACTGACCCATATGGTTTCAGAATTTCCCCATCACTAATGGTGAAATTACCAAGAAAGTCTGCAAAAACACAGAGGCCATTCTGCCAACCTGGTGTGTTGTAGTGTACAATGTTATTATTCTGAAAAACACAGCTTCAGGAAAAGAAATAGTTTACAGGAAAAACTTGCAAGAAATTTTGAAGCCATAAAGAAAGAGATTCATGGATATAAACACATGAAAATTAAAAACTCCTATATAAGACACTATAAGCAAAGGTAGATGTTAAGGGTCTTATCACAAGAAAGTCTTTAATATATATGACAAACAATTGATGTACAGAGCACATGAAGAACCCCTCCAGATCCCCGAGGGAAAGATAAACAAGCTTACGGGAAAATGAAGAGAGGACAGTAATAGGCCATTAACAGAAAACAGAGGGTCTTTCCAGGTGTTGCTAGTGGTAAAGAACCTGCCTGCCAATGCAGGAGATGTAAGAGATGTGGGTATAGTCCCTGGGTTGGGAAGATCCCCTGGAGGAGGGCATAGCAACCTACTCCAGAATTCTTACCTGGAGAATCGAATGGACAGAGGAACCTGGCCGGCTACAGTCTAGAGGGTCACAAAGAGTCGGACATGACTGAAGCGACTTAGCATGCACAACAGAAGACAGTATTAAGTGACTGAAGACAAATAAAGAAAATGCTCATTCTCACTAGCAACAGGGCTGAGGCAAAGGAAAGGAACAATGAGCTGTCATTTTCTGCCTAAGAAATGGGCAAAAATGTTAAATGATTAATAATATGCAGTGCTGGCAAAGGCACAGGGGCCCCATTGGCAGGGAGACAAACTGGGACAGCCTCTTTGGAGGATAGTTTTGGCCACAGCTAACATGATTTCAAACACACAAATCCTTCCAGCAGAAATTCCACCTTCTGTTTCTCTCCAAGAGAACTGTTCATATTTATGTATAAAGAACCATAACCAGGATGATCCTTGTATCTCCGTTTGCAAAAACCAGACGCTAGAAACAACCTAAATGTCTGTCAATAGGACATTGGTTAAATAACTTTTCATGTATGCAGGCTCTGAAATTTCTATCAATATGTAACAGACATGGGGTGACTCTACATGCACTGACATATTCCAAATATCTAATAAGTGAAAAAGAACTTGCAGAACAGTTTGTACTATACGACCCTATACATGCACGCATATATATATGTGCATTATAGACATTAATGACACTATAGACATTATAGACACTATATATATACATATATAGTGACTGTATTAAAAATGTTAGAAAGACAAATAAAATGGACAATATGATTACCTCTGTGATCCGGGGAGATTTGTATCTTTTGCCTTTTACTCTATGTGCTCAGTTGCTCAGTCGTGTCTGACTCTTTGCGACCCCATGGAGGCCATGGAGGGTCCCCAGCAGGCTCCTCTATCCATGGGATTCTCCAGGCAAGAATACTGGAGTGGGCTGCCATGCCCTTCTCCAGGGGATCTTCCCAACCCAGGGATTGAACCCAGGTCTCCCTCATTGCAGGAGGATTCTTTACCAGCTGAGCCACCAGGGAAGCCCATTGCTATGTTGTTTGAGATTTTACAATATAAATGTATTTCCATCATTTTTCAGTTATCTAAAGAGGCGCAATTCACAGAAGTGGAGACACTTGTCTTGGGTTCTGGGTGATGTCCTGTTCACCTAGGATTGAGAAGTACTCTGGTCCAGGGTTGAGAATCCCTTCTCTGCAGATGGGGACTAGAAACAGCTCCTTTGGAAGCCTCCCCCCTCCCCCACCTTCTCTCCCTCTCACTTCCAGAGGGGCTCACCCATCTCAACACATGCACGTTGTGCACGCTCCTCTTGGGTACATATTCACTCAGAATAGCTACTGCATAGGTCAGTTCAACACCCGAGAGCTTCTGAATCACGGACCAAAGATTCTCGTCACCTTGATAAAACTCGTGCACAGTCACACCCCGAAAGAACCACAATAGCAATAACAAATTGTCAGGCTCCCTCCGCACAAGCCTTGATTTAAACCATGGGGTTCAACAGACACATACTGGATGTAGCTCTACTGGATGTAGAGCTCCTTAAATAATGGCTCTGCTAGCCTAAAACATATCAGATGTTCCTTTAGCCTTAGCTCGCCCAAGACATAAACTATGTGTTCGGGGGAAAGCAAAGTCAAATGACTCATGACAGAGTTTGTTTTTAGTATGAATTATTTTTTCTGGCTCCTTGCTTTTAAAGACCGATCCTTTTCAGATGGGCGGACGCAAGGGCTGCTGGGAGCCGGGCTCAGGAGTCTAGCAGTCCCACCTCTTCTGAAAGCTGGGAGTGGATGACCTGGGAAGGAGAGTTGATCTCCATAGCATCACTCCCATGATGCACAACTTCTTTTTCCTTTCAAAACAAGCCAGTGATGGCAGCCTGGGTGAGGTGGGGAAAAGAGCACTGGATCTGGAGTCTGAGAGATCTGAGATCTGAGCTCTGACTCCAACTGTGCATTTATAGATTGCACCCTGCAGGGAATGTCACATGACTCCTCTGGTCTCTGGGCTGAGGCCTGAGAAGAATTCTGAGAAGAATAAGTATTGCTCTGGACTGAGGTGGGGACTCAGTGAGGTAGCCAAGGTGAAGCGTGTGCCTCACAGTGGGCACTGGACTGGACTCCTCGGGGCAGAGGTGTCCTACATACTACGGGATCCATCCTGTTTGCTGAGAATAGAGCAGAAAATGAGAAAGGAAGGCAACAAAGCACATTGTACCTACAGTGTACCAGGTACTGTTCTAACTGCTTTATATGAATTATTTCATTCCTCTTTGCCAACAACTGTATACATTTATTTGCTATCCACCAGAGAGATTAAGACACCTGATGATGGCTACACAGGCGGTTAGTGGAAGGGCTGGGATATGAATGCTTGTGATATGGCTTTAGAGCAGGAAGCAAGGAGGGAAAATAAGCAGACCAGAGGCTGAGTGTGGGGACTCTACGGAAATGCTACATCAGGAATAGCTGAGCTCTCGCATCACTGTAGAACAGACACGGGGAGGAGAAGGCCACCAGGAGCGAAGTCATGCATGGCTCTGCAGGGCACCCAGGTGAAGGACAGTCAGACCCACCCATGAGTGTGGCAGATCAGGACAGCTCCTTAGAATTCTCTGGGCCAGGAGATGCCCAGGCTTCTTGGGGAGTGAGCACCCCAGGGCAGGGCTGGTACCCATACATACCCACTCCCTCCCTCTCTTCATCTGGTGGAACTAAGATGATCACAGAGTTTCAGAGCTGAAAGGGATCTCAGCCATTGTCTGGCATCATTCCACCGCACAGGGTGGAGACCAATGCCACACCACGAGCAGAGCAAAGAACGGAAGCCAGGTCCTTGCCTCTTTCAAGCCAGCACTCTTCCTCTCACATTTCGAACACGCTAACAGCCACTCTCCCTTCCAGGCACAGCCTTGAGATTCTGACTTCATTTTTTAACCCTTCATCCATCCCACAGTTCTCATCTGAGTAATGTTCAGCAAAGATAGGAATGCTGGTCATTGGACTTGGGATATATCCATTGCCCAGGTTAAAAATGACTGCTTAACTCACTTTTCCAATAAATCCCTGCATGATCTATGAGGCGGGCAGCCTTCTGATAATCACACAGGTTTTCGTGAGCGTCTGCCCACAGGCACAGGACAGGCAGCATTTGGAACAGTGACTTATCAAGGTGGATTAACAAAATGTCTTCCCCCTTTCTACTTCCGTGTTAGGAGCTGTTCCTACAAGACCAAAGCATTAATTTGTTCATTCGTTTATTTATTCAAATTCACATTTTCATCCAGTACATACTGAGTTCACCTTTAGGTTCATGAATCCTTTGTTCCCAAGATCTAAAATTCTGTACACCCTCCCTCATCTCAGCCACACACACACACACAAACACACCTTTGTTTAGTTCATACTTCCAAGTCCTGGCTCAACTGTCATTCTTTTGGAACGTTTTCTCTGCCTCCCGAAGGCTGGGTGCGGTACATCACCTATTATAGCACAGAGCAGACTCTACTATGGTTGGTTGTCTACTTTACTGTATTTTTCCTCTGCAATACTGTAAGAAACTTGAGAACAAGGACTGGGTCTTTCTTGTTCAGACCTGCGTCTATGAACAGAGAGACAGACCTAGCATAAGCGGCTGGCACTCAGAAACAGTGCCGTATAAATGAATGCAAGGAGGAAAAAGGCTTGAAGAATGCTTCTGACATGGACTGTGCCCTCAGTAAGCTTCTAGCCTGGTGGGAGGAAGAGTTGCCATGCCTATGAGGAGGAATATGTGCCAGGCCTGTTCTGTACCACGGGAGCACTGAAGGATGAATGACTCACTGCGCCAGGAAGGGCTGGGACCTCACGTCTGCCTTACGCTCGCTTCAATCTGACTTTACACAACAGACATACATTACATGTGTGTGTACCTGGTGACACACGGAGTGTACGCTCTCCCAGTCTGAGCCTCTGGCCAGTGTCCCTCCCCGTCCCCTGACTTCCACGAATATCATCCCAGGATTCTGTCACTCCAGATCATTTCTTTGAATTCAGCAAGACCAGGGTCTGAGGCAGAAAAGGAAGTGTCAGAGAGCTGAGGAGGGAGAAGAGAGACCCATTCCCTGTTTTTTTTTTTTGCTCTTCTCCAGACACGTTCGGTTCATTCCCACCCAAGGACCTTTGCACCCACTGTGCTCTCTGCCATTCCAGTCTCATCTCCAACATCTTTCCTCAGGAGGGGCCTTCTACTACGCTGCTCACACAGCCAGTCCCATCCGCCCAATCCGCCCGGCCTCTCTTTGTTCCTTTATGTTGCTTTCCTTCCTCTTACAGCATTTTTCTTTTCTACCTGAAATCCTATTATTTGTTGTGACTACTTGTTTCCAGAATTACTTGTACGAGACTCCTCCCAAAGAGAGTATAAGCTCTGTGAGGGCAGACATTGCTCTTTCAGGAGATAAAGCTAGGGTCGCCCAGTGAGAAGTTGCCAGGCATAAGAGGGTGAAGGGAAGCACAGGCTCCTAAAGGGAAAGTTGGTTAACAAGACAAAGAAAAGTGACCCAAACTAACTCTCAAAGTCCAAGAAAGAACTAATAATATTAACTTTCTAATTGTACACTAGCTAAGGCAGGCTCATAGATGACCTTGTAGACGTTTCCTTTTTGGGAACACACAAACATTCTGTAAACATGTATAAAACGGCAATACTTTTAGATCCTATCCCATGATATTTGTTTGGTGATTAAATATGCTAATTCATGTAAAGTGATTTGAACAGGGTTTGGCATGTAGAACTCATCAAGTGATGCCTAAAATCATTATCACTGCCATCATCATCTACAGAGATATGGCACACAGATAGTAATACTTGTTTACAAGACTTTTATGTACTGCTATGCACTATATTTAATTTTTCTTTTTAAAGTGAACCATAGAACATCTACAGTGTACAAAGTTAAACACATGCGAAAATTTGGATTTAATATGATGCAAAAAAGAGTTTTGTAAGCATTATTTATCAGCACTAATATAATCAAAGAATTGTATTGTGTTTTTAATAAACACATTTGTGATACTTTTAATCAGCTTTTAAAACGTTTTCAGATGTAAACAAAAAGACCATGTAAGAACTCCAGAAACAAGAGGAAACGATAATGAAACATTAGTGGAAAGCATAAACAGGCTGAAGGCTGAAATAAAACTTTATAAGGACTAATACAGAGAACAATGAAGAAAGAAGAGAGCATGTGGAAATGTGAGAGGCTAGTTATTACCACAAGAGAGCAAAACCGGAGCACCACATGCAAGAATCATTTCACTGCAATCACGTTGGAAAATGCCTGTTACAAGGATGAGAACAGCAAAACTGCTGGAAACAAGAACAAGAGTGAAACATGTTAAATAAATACAATGATGTTTTATTAATAATTTTTTAAAAATCTGCTAGAACAGAATATTTTACTTCAAGTGTGGCTAATTCTTTGTAAAAGGAATGCTTTCTAGTTATAGCTCTTTTTGGTTTGTCACCAGATTGGGAACCTGGTGGATGGAGATAGCAACCTACCTCATCAGGCTACTACTGCCTTCTCTCTTCTTCAATCCCAAGACCCACAAGCCCTTTGTCATTATATCCTGAAGAGCAGGGGAATTGCTTTTTAAAAAAACTTGCTAAGAACATTTTAGCAGCACATGCAATGTTCCCCACAGCCTGTAGGTGGTGCTATTGCAGAACTAACAGAAGCGTGAATCATCACAAGGGGAAAAAAATATGAACACAGTACATTTAGTACAAAACACTAAAAGCAGTAACAACTCAAAAGGCAGACACCATTCGTTACAGAAACTACAAAAAATTTACCATCTCCAAGACACTTATTAACTTCCTTTTAAATTCAGGGACTCACCCCATGAAGAAGAGACATTTCATTTTTCAGCCAGAAAAAAAAAAAAAAGAAAGAAATCTCAGGGTTATTCTCTTTCTAAAACATTTACATTTAAGGGCCCAGTGCAAATGATGCTAAAAGTCTGTGGTATAAATTGTTTATGATCAAAATTGGCTTGATAGCACAAAAGAACTAGACTAACATTCAGAGAAAAAATATAAGACAGTGACTGAGGGCTGGCTGAGGAAAAATAAAGTTATGTTAATACAGCTTGAAAGTCAACCAAAAGCCATAATATTACTAAATATATTTAAACATGGTTTTCATTTAGATTTGGCATCTTGACTAATGGGGATGTATTAAATAATACCTGGCTGCTAAGAATATATACGTTTAGGAATCAGTGCCACATAACACACATATACAATTCAGTTTCATTGTTATTTAAGGCTTCTCTTCTATTCTTTTGGCTGTGGGCACACACACATATTAAAAATTAAGTACACACTCAATGTATGCTCAACCCTTTTAAAAGGCTTTCTTTTTAAACAGAAACACACAATGGAAAGTGAACTCAACTCTGGTGAAATGTAATGGATGCATCCCTTTGGGGACAGCTGTCCCGTTTATCAAAAGAAAGAAGATGAGAGGGTCAAATCTGGGGGGGGAGCGGTGCGAAATCCTGAGTGGTCAGTAAGGAGAGTGCTGAGAGAGAAGCCCAAATCAGTTTCCATCTGCAGGCTTCCTTGTCAAATGAATAGTACCTTTACCATGAGGCCATGGGGATACTGGAGTGGGAAGAGAGAGAATATCCTGAGATAAGGGGATGTATTAGTGGCCAAAGAAATGCAGGCACATGTTCAGTGACTCCCAATGCATTAAAGAAACAGTTAAAAAAAAAAAAAATGGCAGCAGGGCGAGCAGGATCTGTAGTTTTCTGGGCATGTTGCAGGCCCTGATGAAAGGGTGGGAGTTGGGGGACAAGGGTGGTTAAGACAAGCCAGCAAGACAGCAAATGCTAATGATGCCAAGGGCCAAGGGCCATAATAGAGTCCTACTCAGAGTTTTGGATGAAAAAGTACTATATCTGACATACAGAGGCTGCATAATAAATAAGTGTTCTCTTCTTTCCAATATCACGAGGTTCCCTAGAACTCTCAGCTTGGAACAAGACATCTCAGTGGCCAAAATGTCAGATAACATCACATCCCATCTCTGAACAATCCAGTGGAAGAAATTACCAATTATTATTTTTCAGTTTGAGAAACTAAGTCCAGAAATAACATCTTACCATGTAGGAGAAAACAAACAAGCTTTAAAAAAGAAAAATTATATACAAGTATTATTCTGTCCATCCACAGATAACAGAAGCATGGCTTTGAAAGTTAATCATATTATCCATGATCTTAGATTTAGTAAGTTACAGAGGCTAGACTGGAATCCAAGGCTGTTTTACTTGAAAATCCACTTTTTAAATCGCTGACCACCACCTCATGGTTCCTTTGTGGCTGACTGAAGACTTGAGGTGGAAGCAATGAAGGGAACAGGGGATGAGGGTGGGAGATACAGCAAGCAATCTCATTTATCTCCCTTGTCACCTACTTAGAAAAGACTGGAAGATGAAGGCCTGAGTTCCTCTTAGATACTGATTTTCACTGCTGCTGTCATCCACAACTGAGCTATCTATTTCCCCCACTGGAGAAAAGTCACTAAAATAGTAAGCATGCCAAAGTCTTCACGGTGATGATGGGTATAATCAGGAACCACAGAGAACAGTTTGTGTCACATCAAGGAAACAACCAGGAAGGAGAGAAATTCTGACACATGCTACCATGAATATGGCTCTTGAGGACATTATGCTAAATGAAAGAAGCCAGTCACAAAAAAAGACAAATATGTATGATTGCATTTATATATGTACTGAGAGTAGTGAAATTCATAGAGATAGAAAGTAGAATCATGGTTGCTAGAACCTGGAAGAGAGAGGGGTGGGGAACTGTTGAACGGGTAGAGAGTTCAGTTTTGCAAGATGAAAAGAGTTCTGGACATTGGGTGCACAATAATGTGAATAATACTAAACACTACTATATTATTTATGCAAAAATGGTAAATTTTGTTATGTATATTTTACAATTAAAACAAACAAACAAATGAATAGAACCAGGAATGCCTTCTCCAGTGATCACTTACAATGTTCTGCTTGGCATAGTATGAAGCATGACCTCCCAAATTTTTAAATTTGTGAAAGTAAAAGTCCTTTTGTGGTATATCCCTGCTACTTTTCTGGAGAAAAAGGAGACAGGCTTTTTTTTTTTTTTCTTTTTACATGTAACTTTTTTGTTTGTTTGTTTTTTGTCACCACACCACTCAGCCAGTAGGATCTTAGTTACCTGACCAGGGATTGAACTGGCACCTCCTGCATTGGAAGCACAGTCTTAACCACTGGACCACCAGGAAAGTCCTTACATGTAACATTTCATATCTGCATGTTTTATATGAATTCTCATCCTGGTTTGATCAGTTAAGAGCTCTGAACAAAGCACTTCTCCTCTCTGGGTCTCAAGTTCCACACCCATAAAAGGCAGGATTGGGTGAGATGATCTCTGAGTGCCCTTTCAATTCTCAGATTCAAATTCCTGTTTTTGCAAATGCTAACACTGTCTATATTCATAAGTATACATGTTATTTATTATTGATATTCATCAGAACATTTTTGCAAAGTCATGAGTCACTTCTGAAACACCTACTCATTGCATCATTACTGAGGGATGAGTGGCTGGATGAGGCAGACAGTTAAAGGTGTCCTGGAAGGAGCACTGGACTGGGAGTCAGGCTCTGACTTAGTCCTGGGGTCTGCCACTTGCTGGCCCAGTGAATCAGAAAGAAAGGAAGCATTTCCTGGGGCCTGCTATGCATGAGGCTTCCCTGGGGGCTCAGACAGTAAAGAATATGCCTGCAATTCAGGAGACCTGGGTTCAGTGACTGGGTTGAGAAGAGGCCCTGGAGAAGGCAATGGCAACCCACTCCAGTATTCTTGCCTGGAGAATCCCATGGACAGAGGAGCCTGGCAGGTTACAGTCCATGGGGTCACAAAGAGTCGGAGACGATTGAGCAACGAACACTTCTTTCACTTTCTATGCATGAGACACTTTCACACATGTTACTTTATTACTTCACAAATTTTAGTTATTCACATACCATCTTCATAATTGATTCCATATTCAAGTGTCATGTGTAGTATTATATTAGTATAATTTTTTTTTCTAAATTCTGAATAAATTCTTTTTTCCCTTTTTTCAAATTGCCTTGTTCTAGGCAAAAATGTCTATGAAAACATAGGTATGATGCTGGTTACCTTTTTCTATTATATGTTAAATTAAGTATATATCTATTACAAAAAGAGTGTCCATAAGCCAGCTAAAATCCTGGGTGCTACTGATGGTGTACCTGTGCATGTGGGGAGAAGCCATATTGTTCTACTTTGTATCCATTTATGGCTCCTGGACACTTGAGTCCATGGAGTTTAGTAACTCAGTCAAGTTCAAACCAACAGACCCAAAGCAATGTGCTGCTTCACATTCCTCATCTTTCCTGTCACCACTCTTATTGTGCCTGACCCTGAGGACTGCTAGGAGGATGTAACGTGACAATACCTGGGAAAGTGCATGGACAATGTGTTACCTGTTGTTCTCACTGTTCTTTGGATCTCAGGTTAGAAGTTCCTTCCCCTGGGAAACTCCTCTTGACCTACGAAGTAGGAATAAGAAGCCCCTGTCTTGGGTACCACAGCACCCTTGCTTTCCACCCTTCACCTGCATCGCTATTGCCAGGCAATTTCTCTATCACCCCAAAATGCTCACAAGAGCTCCAAGATGGTAAGAGTGGAAATATATGGATCTTGTTGCTTCTCCACCATCCAGCATGAAGTCACTGCCAAATACAGCATTGTTGTTCCCTTGCTCAGTTGTGTCTGACTCTTTGTGACCCCATTGACTACAGCACACAGGCTTCCCTGTCCTTCACAAGGGAAGCGATTGGCGCCCTTTTAATTTGTAAAATGGACACATGAATGATGGGAAGATTGGTGGGATTTTTCAAACCTGTTATGTGGTACTACTTGTACACTTGATGGTCTTGACTCTAGGTTTACAGCAGCACTTTTCAACGTTTGGTCCTTTAGCAAAGTAAAATGCTCCATGAAAAACTAATTTTTTGGTCAAGTAAATTTAGGAAAATCTGTATTCTAAATGCCTCCACAACCTGGGAGATTCACAAGGCATGTTAATATATTGAACTCTTATGCAAAGTCTTACTATAAAGATACCTAGTTAACTTGAATGTAGTGTTTTCCAAAGGAATTATTTCCAGGAATATCTTCTAATGTCCAAAAGAACAGTCTATGGGAAATCCTGGCCTATAGAGAACTTGGGCTCTGAGTAAATTTTTCTCATGATTTCTGTGAATTCTTTGTCTTGGTTGTCCGTCCCCCAGTTAAACAGCACAGCCGGAAGGAGGAGAGACATGCACCCTGGGCTGGACAGAAAGGCAACAGAGACAATAGAACCTTTGACAAAACTCAACACAGGAATGGGCTGCTAGCCCAGGAACTGACCAAAAATATTTTGACAATGAGTAGAATGCCCTCATGTGTATCACACCTCAGAGCTTTCACAGTTCTACGCACGTACATCATTGCACATCCCTGCAACTGCTTTTCTTCCTCTTTCTCTTTCCTTCTTTTCTTCTCCAGCATCAGCATCTCCATGGTTAAATAACACAGCACACTGTCTATGCCGGACATGTGCTGTCAGTGTAGTAGCTGATGAGATGATATTACATTGCATTTTGTAGATCTAGAGTCTTAGAAAGCTACTACTAGTGGTAGCAATAATAGTGACAAAATTAATGATAGCCACCAGCTCACTTTTGGTGAGCTTATTGTTCAAGGCAAAAGAACTCAGAAAGGGCAGATTTGAGGCTCAGATGCAAGTCTTCTGATGCCAAGTCCAGAGTTTGTTCCACCCATGAAAGATGGGTCTCTCCAACAAGACCATAGCATGCTCCTAGCAGCGGCAGGGGAGACAGGGTTACAGCACCAGCTCGGCATTCAGATGGTGTGGTTTATAAAGTGACTCAACATCTGTCATTAATTAGAGTTTCTGTTCCCATGGTGATGGCTTATTATTGCTAGCCTGATAAGATGACCAATTCAAGAATATTATCTTCCTTTCCCTCTCACTCTTGAACATAGATTTTTCTCTTTTTTTTCCTTCCTCTCCCCTAACATAATTGATCATTTGCAACAAGGTAGGATATAGTGTTCCTCAGTCAGCAACTCCCTGTTGGATCCCTGATGATAACCTTTGGAATTTTTTCCCTTTTGCAGAATCTCTGTCAGACCAACTTGCATTCGTCCCAGACATTGACTGACTCTGATCATGAACAAGTTAATTACCTTCCCTGGGCCTTCCTTTTTCATCTGGAATAAGGGGTGTGGAGGGAGCAAGGTTCTTTTGAGAATTTGATGCATTAAATAGGAAGGTACTAGCACAGAGCTGGGAATGTGGTGGATACTCAAGAAATGGCAGCAGTTGTCATAGCTAAAATAATACCAATGATAATTATTTACAAAGAGATGAGACGAGACAGATTTTGAGTTGGCAGTTGGGGTCATTTTCCTTTCGTTCATCAATCATTCAAATTTGTCCTTCCAATGAAACTGTTCTTTTCTCTTTAGAGCCCTTAATCCAAGATATACTATATATTTATTTGGATTTATTTTTTAAAGGTCTCTTACACGCCACTGTAAATGGGATGAAACCTGGTACAATGGTTATTTTACACATTGCTGTACCTGGGGCGGGTTGTATTTGTTGAATGAAATATAAATATTTACCAAGCAGTCCACGTCAGTCTCTGTGTTAGGGACTGGAGATTTGGAAATAACTAAATAACTAAAACTAGATTCTTACCCTTGAGGCATTCACATAAGGAATCAGTGAAAATTGACCAAAAAAAAAAAAAGGGGAATGGGGCATTCATTAAATAAACCCAGTGACATAAATGGAATTAAATCTCTAGTAATCTTCTAGCACAAAACACCAATGAAGAGGGTGGTGTGGATCTCTCAAAGCTCTAAATGCCAAGAGGGATTCAAACTGATGGTGTTAAGCCCCAGTCAGAAATTCCCCTTGAAACATACAGTTAAAAAAAGAAAGAAAGAGAAAGAAAGGAAAGGCTTTTCAGAGGGTTAGCTCATGGCTCCTCCCAGGACAGTCTGATCCCCTTGGCTGGTGAAGCAAGAGGTCAGATCCCCAGACAGAAGATCAACCTCTAAGAGTCACTGGCTAGAATTTCTAATTCACCAGTGCCACAGCACATAGTCTGTCTTCAGTCAAGGAGGATGGGCCCAGAGGCTTTAGCTTCCCCAACCCACTGTACACAGTCAAGCCACGCACCCTCTTCCTCCAGGAGCACAGAGAAGCAGGCACAGGGGTCTCGCTGGGAGCCCGTGAACCCATTTTTTTCAGTGGCCTGGATCTTCCATTCTGAAGTCATTTTAATTACTGTACTATTAAGTATTTGTGTTGATTACCTTAATATATTTTGGGTTATTGCCTCTGAAACAATTGAGCGTCATGCTTCTTATGTTCAGTTGGGACCCTTGGTGAACAGGAGACATGGCTCAGCTTCTATGTATTTCACATAGAAATGTTTGAAAATCAGGACCTAATTTTTTCAGCATAAAGACGAGGAATCTGAGGCCCAAAGTAGTAGACCTCTTGTCCCAGGTTATATATTGAGTTGTTTAGTAACCAAACCGACTTTGAGGATGGGGACTTTATTTTTGGAAAAAAGAGAGTACCTGGGAATCACAAGGAACAGTCTGGAGTGAATGCCCATGAGAATGGGGAAAGCTGTTTTCAAAGACAGAGCTAAGAACTAAGTGGTCTTGCATCAGATTTTACCTGCTAAGGATTTTCAATCCACACCTATCCACAGCATCACTTCTTCTTTAAGTGGCTGCTCAGCCAGATCAAGGGAGACTATACATTCTCTGTCAACTTCACCTCCTCTTTGGTACCACACATGTGTATGCAGCACCCGCTACTGGTTAAGGATGAGGGCTTCTGGGAGCCTTCCCTGGAAGCCCATACCCAAGTGGGGTAAGCAGACACTGGAATACCTAAGGGCAATACTAGAGATAAACACAGGCCTGGGTGGGGAGTGTAGAGGTGGGCCTGACCGAGGAAATGTCCTAAGGCAATTTTACAGATGCGTTCCAGTATTATTTCAGTGGACAGACTACAGGGTCAGAACATCACCCAAGTATATCTTATCAGCTTTGTGACCTTGGGAAAGTACTTAATTTCTCTGTGATTTGACCTCCTTATCTGCAAAGACCTCTTTATCTGCAAAGCACTAGGAATATCAGAATTGAATGGAATTGTTGTGAGGATTAAGTGATTTAATCCACAAAGTCACATGCACAATGACTGGTGAAATCACATGAACACCCTCTGTTATCCTTTTAGGAGCCCCTTAAAGAGCAGGTTCCCAGTTCCCTACCACGTCACAACATGCTGGACTCACAATGCCTGCTGCTCCTCAGTAGTCTAAGCACTTGTTTGAATCACCACTTTAGGGCTGTCTATAAATTTTTCCTCTGTAAATGTCTGTTTGTAGTGGTTAATCAGCTTACTAAGATGAAGATAACCACTATAATCCAATTACCTAAACCAGTCTGGTCTCTCAGGATCCCTCCTCATCAGAGATGCTGACAGGTGCAACTGACATGGCCAACTTCGTAGGAATTTCAGTCTGATCGACTCCATCCAACATACAGGCTCCTCTGGCCAAGGTGTCAGTTGAGGTGGGGAGGGGAAGGGGTAGGATTTGAGGTGGGATGAGGTGGGTTGCTTGCTTCCCATTATCTCAGTGGCCTTGTCTCAGAAGGTACCTTCATCCTGAAATTCTCAAACATGATATGCTACAACACTCTATACACAAATGTTCTCTTGTGAAATAGGAAAATTTTCCAGGGGCATTTAAAGACTTCAAAACTGTTAGAGATAAATAATAAATCTTTGTTGTTACTCTCAGGTTGAATTAGTTTACAGCCTTTTTTTTTTTTTTTTAAAGCGGGAAGCAGTATTATCATCTAAGAAGCACTTGATGTTGTTGATTTAAAAAAAAAAAGACTATTAGCCTGAAACATTAAAACAAAAACAAAAACAACGGATAGAGTCACGGGATGTTGGGCAAAGGATGCCCCCAAGACTCCTGATCAAATTCCTAATAATTTGTTCATAGTTGATGACTCCCATTCCCAGTCAAGTGTGGTCCTTATGTATTGAGCTTTCTCTTTTGTTCCTCATGAACTGGGATGCTTTCCTAGGAGCTGAGTTGATATCTCTTCTGTCTGTGTTGTTCCTTTCCTTTCACTAGCATCTCTATCTGAAAAGTCCACTTCCTACTGCTTCCCTGCTCCTCCTAAGTTACCATTTCCATTTCAAGCCTGACTTCTTATACAAAGCCACACTTCTCTTTCCTGCTGTAGCTATTACCAGAGAGTAGATTATGTAACAGCACTCTCTGGTTTCAGGTTGCTTCATTTTTATTTTTCTAGCCTGTCAACTCCTTGAAGGTGGGGAACCTGGCCTTGTTTTTCCTCTTTTTTAAAACTGTAAAACATTTGGCCTTCTATCACATAATCCAGTGCTTTGACGTCACCAGTAGAAACAGTGTTTGCTTGGGGACAGGAAAACCTGTATTCAAATTTCAGCTTGAATATTAACACCTAGTGTGACCTTGGGTAAGTTCTTTTCACTTTCTGTTTTCTCATTTGTAAAACTGAAGGCAAGAAAATTTGCACATAAATCTACTGTGAGAATTAGGGGAGAAAAGGCTAACTATTGATTCTGCAAGGGAATGTCTACAAGAAGACCAGAGAAATATGAGTTTTGCAAGTAGCTTTCTTATAATTTGCTTTGAAATAGGAAGAAAGTTTGGAAAACCTTGAGTGAAAGATATGTCTCAATAAACACAAGCTCCGAGACATACAGACTTAAACTAACGCTATTACTTAACAGCTACGGGATGCTGGGCAAATTGCTTGTCCATTCTGAGTCTCTTTTTCCTCATTTGAGTGATGAGAATAATCACACATGTAATATAATGACTCATTTAGAATGGTCCAGAGTTCTGGTTCAAGAAATAGGAGTTTCTATTCTTTTTGACTAGACACTCCCTTGAACTGGGCCTGGTTCTGACCTGTAATCCAGCCATGTCTCCTGATGGAAGTCGTAAGCTATGCACAGCCACTGTCCTCAATGCCTGACTCAGAGTTCGATTATTCAGAGCTGGGTATTCACCAGAGTTGCTAAGGTTAATCTCTTGTCTTTTGGTGTTACTTCATCAAAGTGAACTGTTCTTCATGAGAACCAGCCACCCTTCCTCCCACTGGCCTAGCCCATTCCAACAGGCAGAGAGAAGGGGAAGTGGATTCACCATAAGGAGTGACTTCTCTTTTAATATTTAAAAGCCATTGTATCATTACAGTCCAGTCAGGAGACGTGAAGCCACTCTAGGTCATTTAACAGAAAGAACTGAGTGCAAGAAATTGTTTTCACTGACGACAGAAGAAACTAAGAAGCCAAACTGATGATGCCAAAGGAACTCAGAGATCAGGGATGACAAAAAGCTGCTACTCCTCTCAGGGATCAAGAGCTGATGGGAGGCAGCAGTGTGACCAGAGATAGGGGCTGGGGATGTCAGGCTGGAGCTGAAACCAATGAAGTCTGAAGTCTGAAGGCTGAGTGCTTAGCACTGGACCTGCAGGGGAAGAGGCTGGAAGCTGGAATCACACAGGAGATGCAGCTGCTGCTGCTGAAGTGAAAGAGAGCAATGACCTGACTTCTCCGTTTCCTGCATACCAATCTCCATCAGTATCTCCCATTAACCAAAGACTAAAACTAAACCAAAATCAGTGCTAAATACTACTTAATGGCCAGTTCCAAGAGAGTCCAGGAAATGTAACGCACAGGTAGTAAAAAGCTACCTGGGAGCAAACAGGCAAATGAGTGGCCCAGCCGTCCTTTAATAATGTACCAAAACTGCTATAACAACGTGTAATTTACAGTCAGCTAACAAGGAGAGGTATCATAAATATTTCTCTAACTTTGTAGAATTCTCACTGAAAGTTTATTCCTACCAGGAACTGTGCTAAATACTTTCTACATATTATCTCATTTAATCTTCATGGCACTCTTATGAGGCAGGCACTCTTAACAGTCTCATTTGTACCGTGAGAACACCAGTTTAGAGAGGAGAGGTAAAAGGACTGACCTAATGTACAGCTTTAGCATCTGAACTCAGGACTGGGGCCCAGACTTCTGTGACATCTGAGTCTGTGCTCTTAACTATGGTCCTATTTATTGCTTATAATATGAATCATACTTCTAACAGTAAAAGGGAGGGTACTAGATAAGCTAAACACGAAACGTCTCATAATTACTGGGAGGATATTTTGAAGACCTACACTTCTAGGGCTGAAAGCCTAGAACACTCTGTGAACATTAAATCTGCCCTTAGAAAAAAAATTGAGATTAAGAAAAAATATATCACCTAATGCAGTTTATAAAAGTTCATGGTGTTCCCTCTTGAAGGCAACAGTGTATTTTTGCTAGGAGGATGCCAAGTTCACTGGCCTCTGTAGGCTTGCTGTTTACTGACATCTGATAGGCTTCAACATCTGTTGCCCTTCTCGATTGATGGGTGCTTCATTTTAGCACGTCCCTGATGCCAGGCTGGTAAAAACTTCAGTACTGAGGTCTTCTAAGACACTCCTAGGTCAGTGACACAGCTTTGTTTGTGAAGCTGGCTGAGGGAAGGAATATTCGGGGAAGAGTGGTAAGGGACACGCCATCCATCTACCATGCTGGGTATTCTCAGTTCTACCCTTGGGTCAAGCGACAGCTCCACACAGTTATAAACCTGGGCAATTCTTAAGTTCAAGTCAAGTTTCAATGTTCTGCTCTGGACCCTTAACAACATAGTATAGGATGAATTCTTCTGCTGCTTCTGTAAAGTTTCATAGAAGGATTTCTCATTTTGTTTTTAAAGAAATGGAAACTTTAGAATTTGGTAGCAGGGAAGACATAGTCTCTTTTGGAGAATGGGTGTATACTTCCTTGACTCTGTGGACACTATCTGACTTGAGCTATTTCCCAGTTCTGTGTTGGCTGCTGGGAAGCTCCAAGTAATCCCCTTATTTCAGGGTCAGAGACCCACAGGCCAAATCTGCCCCATAAATCTGCTTGGTCTGGCACTCACCAAAGCAGGGTTAAAACAACCTGAATGTCAATGTCCTTAGGCAGAGTATACATTCTCCAACCTTCAGAAGAAATCATCTTGGCCTTTGCCAGTATTGTCCCATGCTTATACAGACTAGTTGGCACCTGAAGGCATATATATTTGAGTCTAAGTAGTTGGGGTATTCTCTTTCTACATAGCTTCTAACTTGTGTTTTATTTTGCTTAGTTTTATTCTGCCTAGCCCTTTATTATAAGCTTGCTCAAATCCTTTATGGAAGAGGAGTATGAAAAATTATTTTCTTCCCAAAGCAAAACTGCCAAGATGAGTGCAAGTAGCTGCATCCATTGCATCCAAGGGATGATCATTTTGGGTCAGTCTCTTTGGCCTGCCCCACCTGTTAAAGGGAGCCTCAACACCTAGTTGAAACAGGCCCAGACACATGCCTTTTCCAGATCCAGCCCACTGTTATCTGTCAGCCCAGCTATCACAGCCCACCCTATCTCCAGCAGCAGAGGGAGAGCAGAAAATGCATCCTGACATCACAGGAAGGACCCAAGTAAAAGGTGCATTAATGTAGGCAAAAACAAGCCAGAAGAGTGATTAATTTGGCCTCCCCTTCAATATTATGTTTACACAAGTTGATTATATTGCACTTAATTACTAATTTGCCCTACTTAAACCAAGAGTGCTTTTAATTTTTAATGAGATAAGGGAATGAGATGCCTTTACTTAGTAAGGAGCAGCTATTTTATTTCCTTCTCTTGTTTTGCCCAGCCAATTAATAACATTTCTAAGGAAATGTATCCCTCTCATGAATTCTTTCTCATCTTCTTTCCAACCTCCCAGATTAAAAAAGAGATAGAAACAGACAAGAGGTCCTTAGAAACAAACTGACTTCACCTTCTGATCTGGTTGGCTGGGCTGGGAAAGGCCTTATAAAGCTGAGTGACATGGGATCCATAAATGGTTCTATTTTTTGGGAGTTGGGGTGTGTCTATTCCCAGAAACCATGACTTGGTTGTTACCAACACCAGAACACAGTTCTGGGCCTCCAAACAAGGCAATCCCCCCAGAACTCGGCATTGTTTCCTAAGTATTAACGTCAGATCATTTTAAGCATGGCCCTAGGGCAGCCCATAGGAAGAGCATGGGTTTTGGAGTCAGCTCTGGATTTGATCACCACCTCTGCTACTTGTGAGATGATGTATTTAAACTTTCCGAGCCTCAGTTTCCTATCTGTAATGGTGAGGTGAATAACCTGTTTTCAAGAAGTAAAGGTCATCTCCAGTACCTTAGCACACTGCCCAGCCCATCTCAGAAGAGGCACAGTTTTCCTATCTGTAGTGGAAGGTAAGGGAGGAAAATAAAGGCAGACATAAGGGGGTTCTGTTTGAGCATGCTAGGCTGTCTGTCATCTGTAGAGCTGGCAGATCTGATCAGTGCTACTCAAAGGGGCTGTCCATGACATGATGACAAAAAGAGTTGCGCCAGAAAGTAAACAAACACACTGATTCTTTCATCGAGAACGCGGTGCTGTGAACACAATGTCATAATGGAGTTACATTCTGATGCAAGTGCAGATCTGTAACAAACCATTCACAGACTGGCCTCTGGTCCGCAGACAGACCTGCCCAGCCCAATCTGGATGACGGCGGAGGATGGTGGTTACATGCTCCTGAACACTCTCTCCCACTCTCCTCTGGGCTGATCCAGGCTCATGTCTCTGAACCATATCAACGAGCTTCTTTGACCTCTGACTTTGACTCCACCCAATGGAAACCTGACAGTCAATCAGTGAGAGGGAAAAGAAAGGGGTCAATAATCCAGCTCGTCACTTCCAGGGTCACTGGCAAGACAGCTGACTTGGTAGCCTCCATATAGTCCTCTCTTCTGGAGTTCAGAGGTTCTAGGAACTGTGTTCCTCCTTCACCTCTTAAGGTCCAGCTCTTACAGATTCCAGTATACTACATCTTCACTTGTGATTTCTCCAGAGCCAGTCCACAGTCTGTAAACAGTCCCTCTACTAAACTCCCTACAACTGTCCTAATTTGAGGGTATCTTCTGTGGAGACCTTGACTAACACAGTGACATTTTAATGTATATTCAAATTCTAGTTGTCTAGAGAAGCAGACAACTAGAAGCAGAAGAATTGGAAAATTCTGAAAGAGATGGGAATACCAGACCACCTGACCTGCCTCTTGAGAAACCTGTATGCAGGTCAGGAAGCAACAGTTAGAACTGGACATGGAACAACAGACTGGTTCCAAATAGGAAAAGGAGTACGTCAAGGCTGTATATTGTCACCCTGCTTATTTAACTTATATGCAGAGTACATCTTGAGAAATGCTGGGCTTTATGAAGCACAAGCTGGAATCAAGATTGCCAGGAGAAATATCAACAACCTCAGATATGCAGATGACACCACTCTTATGGCAGAAAGTGAAGAAGAACTAAGGAGCCTCTTGATGAAAATGAAAGAGGAGAGTGAAAAAGTTGTCTTAAAGCTCAACATTCAGAAAACTAAGATCATGGCATCCAGTCCCATTACATCACGGCAAATAGATGGGGAAACAGTGGAAACAGTGGCTGACTTTATTTTTCTGGGCTCCAAAATCACTGCAGATGGTGACTGCCGCTATGAAATTAAAAGATGCTTACTCCTTGGAAGGAAAATTATGACCAACCTAGACAGCATATTAAAAAGCAGAGACATGACTTTGCCAACAAAGGTCTGTCTAGTCAAGGCTATGGTTTTTCCAGGGGTCATGTATGGATGTGAGAGTTGGACTGTGAAGAAAGCTGAGTGTCGAAGAATTGATGTTTTTGAACTGTGGTGTTGGAGAAGACTCCTGAGAGTCCCTTGGACTGCAAGGAGATCCAACCAGATCCAACCAGGATGGCCTAAAGGAGATCAGTCCTGGTGTTCATTGGAGGGACTGATGTTGAAGCTGAAACTCCAATACTTTGGCCACCTGATGTGGAGAGCTGACTCATTTGAAAAACCCTGATGCTGGGAAAGATTGACGACAGGAGGAGATGGGGACGACAGAGGATGAGATGGTTAGATGGCATCACTGACACAATGGACATGGGTTTGGGTGGACTCTGGGAGTTGGTGATGGACAGGGAGGCCTGGCATGCTGTGGTTCATGGGGTGGCAAAGGGTCGGATACGACTAAGCGACTGAACTGAACTGCAGAGAAGCAGACTCACAGATATAGAGAACTTATTTGTGGTTGCCAAGGGGGAGAGGGAGTGAGGCAGGGGTGGATTGGGAGTTTGGGATTAGCAGATGCAAACTACACAGGATGCAAAAACAACAAGGTCCTGGATAGCAGAGGGAACGATATTCAATATCCTGTGATAAACCATAATGGAAAAGAATATGAAAAAGAGGGCATATATAAGTATAACTGAATTATTTTGTTGCACAGCAGAAATGAACACAATACTGTAAATCAGCTATTCTTCAATAAAATAAATTTTAAAAAAATTTTAAAAAATAATGGTAATCACACTCAGCCTCACAGGAGTCCACTTCCAAGTATGACTGAGTTGAACAATCTTCAGCTTTGGAATTCTAGCCTAGGCCTTGGATTCTGGCCCCCGCCATTTCTAGCATTTGACTTTGGTAAGTCACTTAAACCTTCCTACCCTGTTTCTTCATTTGTAAAATTTATGATGATAATAGTATAGGAAATTTCCTTATGCATAACTTTTAACATGGTACCAAATTTTTAGATGTTCAAATTTCTTTGAAATGTATATGATTAGAGAGATGACATCCAAGTTTCTGTACTCATAGCACTTTATGGCTCACTGCAAAGTATCAAACATTTCCAATAAGTAACGGTAATAACGATATTTTTCTCTTGCAAAGGTCTTGATCATTTGCCTCAATGATGGAATCAGAAGTCTTTTCATAGGTTTCAGCAAGACCTCTAAATATTCCATGGCTCTGAATCTAACTTTGTCCAGTGGTATCTATATCTATATGTGTTCGTTTATGTGTGTGCATGTGTAGGCATTTTTAAGAACTTTTCCCCAGTTACAGACAATTCCTGATTTAACTAAAGGTCTTATCTTCCCTCATGTTTTATTTGCTTCTATAGCTTAATTTACTGTGTTGAATATTAAATTTATATTGCACAGATCTTCTATTCCTAACATCCTAGAGTAAAGAGAAGAAAGCCCAAGTTATTCATTTCTAATTTATCCCAACAAGGAAATTCACCATAAAAAATAAAAGCATAAATAATAATTAGAATGAGGAATTAAGTATGTATAGACATTCACTTCTACAAAATAATCTAACATATTTTTTCAGATTTGTACCAGTATAAAATGTTGTCTTGAACAAAATTAAGTTAAAGAGAAGTAGGTAAACTTTATTTTAGAATTACAGTCCTGAAATCCTTCTAAGCAACTAAAGGACTCAGTAGATATTTGGCTACTGTTTGCTTTTATAATAGTCCAATTCTTAAGTTCCTGAGTAAAAACTGCAGGAGGAGGAAGATATTTGAAAAAAATGCTTGTTAGCCTAAACCTCTGTGTTAATAACAATACTATAAAAAGTGTCTTTTAACTAAAGTTCTTAATTAGTTAAGTGCTTTTTTATATCTATCTCTATAAAAAGTAAATGGACAGGTTATGATTAAATACAAAAAGATAAAACACTACTGGGAACATGGTATGAAGTCTTCTCCAAACAAAAGAAGTAGAAAACTTCCAAACCAAAGAGGGTATGTTTCTTCTTTTTATTTCTACAAGTCATAATCAACAAAGTAGCAATGATAAACATGGATGCGGATATATTCTATTATCCATTCCACACTGTAGAAGAGCAGCTGAGCTGCCACATTGTAATCTCTGCTTTTTCCAGGCAACAGATATAAAAAGCACGGTTTGAGGGAACAAAAAGAACAAGGTTATATGACCTCACTGTTAACATCCACTGGTTGCTGCAGAGATTCTGTGAATGACAAACCGGAGATTCTTTGACTGACATAGGATGGAAAGTAACAGGCCTTGATCTAGGATCACCCTATGAACGGGAGAGTCAAATGTCATATATCTTGTATGTTGAAATAATCTCTTAAAGATAGAATTCTAAGTTTGAGCTACTTTTTAATATTTATTTATTTTTATTGGAGTATAGTTACTTTATAATGTTGTGTTAAAGTTTCTGCTGTACAGCAAAGTGAATCAGTTATATGTATACATATACGTTCTCATTTTTAGATTTCCTTCCCATTTAGGTCACCACAGAGCATTGAGGAGAGGTCCTCGTGCTACACAGTAAGTCTTCATTAGTTATCGATTTTTTACTCAGTAGGGGATCTTAGTTCCCCAACCAGGGATCGAACCAATGTCCCCCTGCAGTGGAAGCACAGAATCTTAACCACTGGGGAAGTCCCTAATTTCTTATTTTTTATATCCATGATGTCACTTTGCAAACTGGAGATATGTAATTAATCAGGACCTGAATTTGTTTTGTTTTTTTTTTTTTCCGAGCAGGAGCAATTTTTAAACAAGATAAGAATGTACTGTTAACCAGGCATGGCAGTAAGTATAAAGAATGTTAAGGGCAATATCACATTCTTAATTTAATCCTTCTTTAAATTAATTACCATTCTAGGATTTTCTGTTGATTTTCTATGAGGCACTCCCATGTGGGATAGGACATCAAAAATCCAATCAGAGACCTGAATCCACTTAATAAGAAACCAGAATCTCATAGCTCTTGAAGCACATGCTTAAGCAGCAAAGGGCAAAAGGCTACTAGAGAGATGACAGTATCAGGACCATGTGTGAAATGAACAGGATTTTAAGAGGCCTGGGATTGAAAACCAAATGAAACTAAAATTCACAGCAAAAGACTCCTTACACACAAGAAATGTGAGCCCTGAAATTTCACCCACTATTGGTGGGAGTATAAGGTGCTAATATGTATCAAAATCCTAAAGCTTGGGCAAACTCTTTGACCAAACAACTATACTTTCCATAATTTAGTTTCTGGAAATAACTTAGGGTGTGGGCAAATTTTAGCTACAGAGATGTTATTAGTTGCAATGTTCCTTAAAACAACAGAGACAACCTAAATATTCAAAACTAGAGGACTGGAAAAAATAAGTCATGGCATTTTCTATGGGGCAGAAAATTATACAGCCTACAAAAATGATAAATAAAGACGCTTACTATGTATTTTGGGGTGGGGGAAAAGGTTATAAAACAATATGCATTGTATGAATACATTTCTGCAATCAAGAAAAGTATAAAGTAATTTAAAAATATGGACCAAAGGATTAAAAAGATAGAAACCAGAATCTAATATAGTGATTGTTTTAGGATAGCAATATCAGTGTTTTCATACTTTTTTTTCAGCTTAACTGAATTTTTTTATTTTTCCCAATGAACACGAATTATTACTTGTATTCCAGAAAAAAGAAAAAACTCAGCAAATTAAGATTGAATGTGCCAAGAAATGAGATGGTTTCATATTTCTGAACATCCATTATATCAATATATCAGTCCTTCCAAACCTCCAGAAAACAAGATCATGATAATCAACTTTACTTTGCAAAATGTAAAACTGGTATTTATGGTGACAGAAAGCCAAACAGAACTAAAAAGCACAGAAAGTTGACTCACAAAATAAAACAGAATGGAGAGGTATTGTGTCACATATAAAACCACAGGCTTTGAAGCACATAATAGGTGATGAATATAAACTGGCTCCAAATGAAGTAAAACCTCGCAAAAAAAGAACAGAAAGAAGGAGAGGCTTTGGCTAAGTAGTGAGGGTGTTTGCAAGGACTGACCTTGAGGGTAGACCACTGCGGTCAGCGTGGATAGTTTATCCTGTGGGCACACATGACAGAAAGGGTGAGTAATCACCGCTCTCCACTGGCCGCTTACATGTACTGGTCTGCGAGACACAGGAGTCTGTCTGGAACGTGACAAGGAAAGCTGATGGTGGGAACGCATGGAGTCAATGGTTTACAGAGGCAGCAGCCCTCACACCGTGGGAGGAAAAGAGGTTTTGATTAATTGGTTGATTCCAAGGGCTTGTTTTCCTTATCCTGAAAGATGGCTGAATTCATTCTGATCTCTTGTCACTGTCTCCTTTTGCTGATTTTTACTTTAGATGCTTCTCTCTACTGCTTTTTTTTTTTCCTGAGGTGGGGAGGGCAGGTGTCAAGATAAATAGCACTGTTAGAATTAAAGCTTATTTTATATAAATAGTCTTGGGGGAAAAAAACTGCCTTATAAGATAAGAAATTACAGGAAGCTAATGACATCTGCAGAGGGGCTGAAGGAAGCAGAAAGTGGAAAGCCATTTTGTATTTCTGCCTCTTCGCCACTGGACTGAGTTTTTCTCTCATGGCATTGTGAATCCGGTTTCTTGTGTTATGTGTCCTTTGTGTTTCTCAGAACTTCTGTATTGTCTGTGCTTAGAAAATGGAAGCGTGCTGATAGCCCATAAAGTTATTTTTTCCAGTTTGTTAATTTTCCAGGACCTAGGAGCCTACAGAATTGTTATGGGATGCTCCAAACTTCTAATTATAATTATTTGCTTTCCAGGATATTCAGAATTAGAGAGGGTCACTTTGAAGTGCACTTATGGACAGAGGAGCAGTGGGTGACCTTCTAGGGATGGGGGAGAGGTCAGACAGAAAGATCACAGATGCCAAGGCTGCCTGGATTCCATGTTTTTATGACTATAAGGAGGGAGGAAGACTTCCTTCCTTGTGTCCCCTCTCACTCAATAGCTAAACTTTTACCATGAAAGTGGAATCTCTGTGACTTGACTCCATTTTATTAAGCTATAGATACAGCTTAATACACAATACTTGTCACACTGTCTAGTGGAAGAACAGTTTTGAAAACTGCTCAGAGGAGAGCACCATTGCTGGGGAGGGACAAAAAGGGTCCCCAACCTTTTTGGCACCAGGGACCAGGTTGGTAGAAGACAGCTTTCCATAGACTGGGGGCAGCAGAGGTGGGGTGGGGGTGGGGGTAGGGTAGGGGGTGGTGGTTTCAGGATGATTCAAGAGCCTTACATTTATTGTGCACTTTATTTCTATTATTATTGCACTGTGATATAAATGTGATAATTGGACGACTCACCATAATGCATAATCGGATCATGAGGCATTAGATCCTCATAAGGAGCAAGCAACCTAGATCCCTCACATGTGCAGTTCACAGTAGGGTTCACACTCCTATGAGAATCTAATGCTGCAGCTGATCTGACAGGAAGTGGTGCTCAGGTGGTAATGCAAGTGATGGGGAGAGGCTGTAAATACCGATGAGACTTCGCTTGCTCACTCGTTGCTTACTGCCTGCTTACTAACAGACCATGGACTGGTACTGGTTTGTGGGCTGGGGGTTGGGGACTCCTGCTGTAAGATATTATTATTCTATTGTTTAATGTGGCTGGATAGCTATATCAATACCCTTTGTGAGATCCTAATTTGAAAAGGGAATAGTAGGAAGACTCTACTGAAGAATTGATGCTTCCAAACTGTGGTGTTGGAGAAGACTCTTGAGAGTCCCTTGGACTGTTAGGAGATCCAACCAGTCCACCCTAAAGGAAATCAACCCTGAATGTTCATTGCAAGGACTGATGCTGAAGCTGAAACTCCAATACTTTGGCCACCTGATGCAAAGAACTGACTCATTGGAAAAGACCCTGATGCTGGGAAAGATTGAAGGCAGGAGGAGACGGGGACAACAGAGGATAAGATGGTTGGATGGCATCATTGACTCGATGAACATGAGTTGAACAAGCTCCAGGAGTTGGTGATGGACAGGGAGGCCTGGCATGCTGCAGTCCATAGGGTCGCAAAGAGTTGGACACGACTGAGTGACTGAACTGAACTGAGGAAGACTTTAGCTGTCTAAAGGGAGGGCAGAAAAGGGCAGGGGAAGAGAGGGAGACTCTGAGGATGAGAATATGAATGGATAAATAAACAAGGGGTGGAAGCAGGAACTATCAGTGGGCTGCAAAATTTGAATAGCAATGGACCTTGTAACTTGAGTAATCTCTCTCATTAATAACCCATCAGAAAATTCTATCCACTACCCCTTTCCCTCTAGCTGAAGAACTTTCCCCAGAATTGAAATATATAGAAGTGTGCAATAGCTATAAGTAAAATCCACAACTCTAAGTTCTTCTGATCTGTTTGTACCAGCAAAGGAAGGCATAGTGCTCTATCCCTGGCTGATGTCATCCATTCATGGCCTAAGAATTTGGGAAATCCTATCTCCCCAGGCACGTAGGCCTCTTCCTACGTGTAGCCTGGGTCTTTTGGAGTCTTCTTATCCTTTCCTTCATCTGAAGGAGATGCCACTGGCTGAGTATACCAAAGTCAGCCCATCTAGATAAGAAGTGAAATTCTTTATCCAACTACCATATGTGTAGCCTATGAGAAGACAAAACCTATGGCCCACAGGAATCACTGAGTTGCTGGCAAGTTTTGCTCAGCTTTCTTAAAGGAAGGGGTAGCAGGCATCCTGAAGATCAAGTTAGGATCTATGAAATTCAGGTTTGAAGTCTGAAGTTCAGGTTGAAGAATATGAATCACAGGGAGGAAGTTATTCTGTTTCACCTCAACTTGCCAGAGTCCTGAGCTGGTCCACAGACCTGGGGCAAACAGGTTTGCATCTCTTCTTTAGAGAGAGATGAATGAATCCAAGTGTACATGCATTTACATTTCCAAACATAATCATTATAACAATGTTGATAATTATACCTGGGCTTCATGGAGGTTCATGGAATCAAGATTGCTGGGAGAACTATCAATAACCTCAGATATTCAGATGACACCATCCTTATAGCAAAGAACTACAGAGCCTCTTAATGAAAGTGAAAGAAGAGAGTGAAAAAGTTGGCTTAAAACTCAACATTCAGAAAACCAAGATCATGGCATCTGGTCTCTTAAAAAGCAGAGACATTACTTTGCCAACAAAGATCCGTCTAGTCAAAGCTACGGTTTTTCCAGTAGTCATGTGTGGATGTGAGAGTTGGACTATAAAGAAAAACGAGCACCAAAGAAGTGATGCTTTTGATTCAAGAAGACTCCTAAGAGTCCTCTGACTGCAAGGAGATCCAACCAGTCCATCCTAAAGGAAATCAGTCCTGAATATTCATTGAAAGGACTGATGCTGAAGCTGAAACTCCAATACTTTGGCCACTGGATGTGAAGAACTGACTCATATGAAAAGACCCCGATGCTGGGAAAGATTGAAGGCAGGAGAAAAAGGGGACAACAGAGGATGAGATGGTTGGATGGCATCACTGACTCAATGAACATAAACTTGAGTAAACTCTTGGAGTTGGTGATGGACAGGAAGGCCTAGCATGTAGCAGTCCATGGGGTCTCAAAAGAGTTGGATGTGACTGAACTGAACTTCAAGGAGGTCACTGAAGCTTTCAAAGGCTCTATCTCAGCAGTTCCACAGGTATGGCAATTCTTCATTAAACATTTTTTAAAAAGGAAATAAATGAAACAAGCACCTGGAGAGGTCAATGACACTGTTTGACGATGTACAACAATCACACACAGAAGTCAAGACCACATCGGTTCTCTCTGATATGTGATGACAGGTGAGATTCAGGTCTCTTGCACCTGCTGGCTTTCTTTACTAGATTATAGTGTCTCCTAAAAATAATCAGAAGAGGCACTTAATTCTGTGGGTTGAACAGGGGGTGGGACCTTGTCTTTAAAATGTGGTAAGGCTTCCAGTTGCTACTCAAGTCACTGATTCCAACATTCAATCTACCTTATCTTAGATTCTGTTCCAGAAGATTAAGGGAGAATATTATGTAGTGAAGAAGAGGTCAGTGTGGGATGAGGCTCAGTTTTCACCTAGGAGAAGATATGAGTGTAATCTTCTCAGAGTTAGAAACTCCAAATATGACTAAGATATCAATGAGGAGCCATAAGTCATGGTATGAAGAATTGGATGGAATAGTCAGATCATGTCACACAACTCTGTTTTGGCTGTAGACAATCTCCTTTGTGACCAATGACATTCCTTTTCAGAAAATTCACACTTGAACATTTAAGAAACCAAAAAATATTTTTCAAGAAAAAAGAAAAAAAATAAAAACAGAATGAAAATCGGCAGAGGATATATTAAATCCAGAGAGACCTTGATTTCAATTTTACTTCTGTCCCTTATTAACTGTAGCCTTGAGCAAATTTCTTAAAACATCTCTGAGCCTGGTTTTCTTCATATATAACATAGGAATGAAAAGCCCTACCCTGCAGGTAGGGGAGACTGTCAAGATTAAATGAGGTGTCTTCATCTGCTTGGGCTGACATCACAAAATACCAGATTGAGTGTTTAAACAACATAAATCTATTTTCTCAAGGCACCAATATCAAGGTGCCAGCAGGGTTGGTTCTGGTTTGCAGATGGCTACCTTTCGGCTGTGTCCTCACACAGCAGAGAGAAAGCAAGGTCAGATATCTCTTCTTAGAAGGGCACTAATCTCACCATAGGGGTCCCACCCTCATGACCTCATGTAATCCAAATTACGGCCACATCTCTAAATATCATCATGCTGCAGGATTAGGGATTCAACATTTGAATTTTAAGGGGATAGAAACTTCCAGTTCATAATATGACTTAACCTATGCAGGGCCTTAGTAAGCATCTCTATTGCTTTGTTCTAGCAATTATGCTTCATCCCAGGGAGGGCAAGGCAGCTAGTTATGAGAACATCTTCATCAATCAACACATTAAAATAAATCACTGACATTTCAACAATAAAAACCTCCACGTGACGTTTCTGACATTTACCAGAAAATCCAGAAAAATGTTGAAAATTCAACTCTCCCATCTTTGTTTAAAAACTCCAGTTAAAATCCACAAGCATTCATGAATGGGTTCAATTCTTTGTAAGAGATATTTCACAAGCATCAGCTTGATAGGCTTGGGCAGGGTGCAGGGCATCACACTTTCAAAAATGTTGGAATGAGACTTTTGCATGTGACCATTTCCAATATGTACCCTTAAATTCTTTAATCTTTCTGGATCTCTGTTGCCCATGTGGGTTGTGAGAGGTACCAGGAAGATTATATGAAAAGCACCTAGCATAGTTCTTGGTACAAAAGAAGGTTACAATAAATAAAGCTGTCATTATTGAGCTACTAATGGAAAACCTGGCTTCAAGTCCTAACCTTGAGACAGTGGGCAAGTCACTTAAGCTCTCTGATGCTCAGCTGAACAAATACTTCTTCAACTTTCAGTTACAACTTCGGAGTCAGACTTCTTGGTTTTGGCATTTACTAGCTGTTTCACGTAAGCCAAGTTATTTAACTTCTTTTGCCTCAGACTCATCAACTATAAAAGGGGGATAATAGAGCTGTTGTGGGACTGAATGTACATTCCTGATTCAGAGAAAGAACTCATAATGTGCTCCTGATTATTAGTATAGATAAAGAAACAGAGTGGAGAGCAGATCACAGAACTTGTAAGAAGTCAAGTGAGGGTTGACTCTAGAGCTTGTGCTCTGAGCCCTAATCCATACTGTTTCTCTAACTTTTTGTAAACCTATTGTTAACCTTATTATTTTACAACTCAAAATCTCTCCATATAACCCACATGTGAAATGTCTTTTGCAATTTGGTGGTAGGAAAAGCTTTGTCTCCCAAAGAGACTAATATGCTTCCTCTTTTTGAAAATAAGAATTATGCAACTTATCATGTGGTCTTTTTTGTCTTGGCTGCCAGGAAGCTCAGAGTCAAATTGTGTGCTCCATCATCACCATCAAGTTGTTTCCTTCTTCCTGTATCTCTGTTCCTTATTTTTCTTTTAATTCCCTTTTACTAACATTTTCATTTGTGTCTCTTGTTGAAAGAGGCCTTGGAGGTATTTAAAAAGCGGTGGGTGGAAATGAAGGAGGTAGATAAAAATCAGAAATTCACATGAAAAATTTAAGTTTTCTATCTTACCTGTTTCACTTGCTAAAAGAAAAAAAAATGGGGAAATTTAGATGAAATCATGTAAGAGTTATTTTAAAGGAGGGGAAAAAAAAAAGGAAAACCAACAGAAGAACAGAACGACTGACAGTAATGAAAGCCAAGTCAAATGAAAACTGCAATAAATATGTCTGAGGCTAGAAGTGTTTGTGCTTTCCCTGGCTGGAACCTATCATTTCTTAATTATATCCTGTGTGTGTTTTGCAAGACATGAGCTGCTGTCAAGAGGAAGGACAGCCCCAGACAGGCGAGGGGCCACGGCCCACCCCTCGGTCCTCACATACCTGTACAGAAGCGAAATCCCCCGAGGCACAGGCCCCCAGAATAGCAGCGCCCACAAGAACAGACTCCACCTCTTGCGACAGGACCACAGGCATGCCTGCGCAGAACAAGGCCACACCTTGGTTAGGGAGCAGGGCCAGGGGAGCCAGTCAGCAGCCCCAGCAGCACGAACACCTGAAATAAAGGCAGCGGCCGGGCTCCCTCCCTGCCCCCTGCAGTTTGCAGTTCTTTAGGATTACTTGGTTCTAAAGGAGTTCCCTGTCTCTACCTGCCAGTACAGTAGACAAGGGTCCCTTGGGAACACACACACACACACACACACACACACACACACACACACACACACACACACACACACACACACACACACACACACACACACACACACACACACACACCCACCCACCCCTTAACTCAGGAGACCTTTTTGCCTAGGGTTTCTAGGTTTCTGCTAGCTGCTACCTGCCATTTCAAGCAGTTTTCTACAAACTTTTCTGAAGTGCTCTACTGAGCCCATGGTAGACAGAGATGAATCCGACTTCTCTGCTACTCAGGTCTCAAAGGGGAGATGGATGAGAAAGAGATAGAGGCCTCACACGGGGTTGGGTCTGTAACTGAGATGCGCTAAGAGAAGGGAAGCGTGACAGAGGGTGTGATGAACCTTGGCGGGGCCTCCTACATCTCTCAGAGAGTAAGTGAAAGCCCTTACCAAGGCTGACAAGGCACTCCAAGACCAGGGCCACTTCTCCTACCCTGACTGGCTCCTCCTCTGCTCCAGGCCACATGATCCGGTCACCTTGCTCTTTTCTGAATCAGCTTCAGGCCACTGCCTGTGCTGTTCCTCCAGTCTGGGTCACTTCCTTCAGGATGTCCCCAGGGCAACTCCTTCCTGCAAGTCTGTGCAAACATGTCTTCCCATTGTGGCTTTCCTGACCATCCAAAGTAAAACGACAACTTACCCACAACATCCCTTATCCCCCTCGACTTCCTCAATGCCCTCCAACACTGTATATTACTTCTCTGGTTTACTGTCTTGTCTGCTAGAACACAAGCTCCATGAGGGCAGGGTCTTTATTTTGTCCACTGCTGGATCCCTGGAATTGAGACTGGTATTGAGCACATGTAAGCGCTTATATGATGAACAAATAAATTTTTGATATGGGGAAGGGGGTCAGAGTGGTGGAGCTCAGGATTCAATAAGAATATGAAGGATGAGTAGGGGTCCACCAGGCAGGGAGGAACACTCCTAGCTCAAAGTAGACTTAAGATGAATAGGAATAATTTAGAATTCTTAGTATTTTATACATGTGCATATGAAATAAAACATACATAAAATATAAGTATTTTTGCTAATCAGGAGATGGCAGCAAACTCCACAGAGGTAAGCTCTGTGGCCAGACCTGTAAGGATCTTCCTCTACTCAAAATATTGTTTTTCCAAAGTCTGGATTTTTCTTCCTGTCTTTTCTGGGGAAGACTTCCTGGACATAGCCTCCTCTGCCCTCCCACCATCTCCTAACTCATCATTCCATTCCAAGGTTGGGGCCCCTTCCCCAGCTACCCTTGATGAAGGGAACAGGGGACAGAATTCTCACACATATCCCAGGGGACTTAGGAATACCAGCCCCATCCACAGGGGCAGTGCTGGAGACTTTACTGACAAGGTGGGGTGGGGTCTCTGGGAAGAGCTCAACCTGGTTCCACTAGCCCTGTGTCCTTCAGCAAGTCACTTATACACTTTTAGCCTCAGTTTCCCCCTGTGTAAAATAGGGATAATAACAGGTTTGCTGGAATGTAATGGGAAAGGGTACGGGCAGGGCTCAATACAACCCCTGACCTATGGTAATCCCTTCAGAATGGTGGTGTTAGGAAGAATCTCAATGAGGGGCGAAGGTCTTCTAGATGCACTTCACCTGGGCTAGAAAGTGGACCAGTGGAGAAAAGAATGGGGTAGATGTCCATCAGTCGTCCAGAAGGTAGGAGAGACGCCAGGCCACGTGGGAGGGCTGTGTGGGCCACCTCTGGAGAGAGCAGGGCAAGCCTTTGCAGAGTCTGGGGATCATGGGGACGGGAATGTGATCTTGACCACCCCACGGGCTTTGGGCTTATCCCATGACATCATCCCACATGCTGCTTGCCTCTCAGCCTTCCTTTCCCTGTTAAAGCCTCACTGGTCTGAGCAAAGAAGAATGGCTCATGGCCCCTGTCCTGGGAATGGGACTCCAGGGGGAGCTGGGTGGATCCCTGATCAGCTCTCTAGTTGTAGCCCAGAGTACTCTGGAGCCAGGCTGCCAGGGTTTGAATTTTGGCTTCCTCCCTGTCTCAGCTGTGTGACCCTAGGTGAGTTATTTAACCTCTCTGTGCCTGTTTTCCCAGCTGCAAAATGAGGTTAAAATTCCACTGATCTCACAGAGTTGTGAGAATTTACAAGCTTATTTGAGCATATTTAATACTGTTTCAGAGTATTCTCATAAAAAATTGACCTAACTTCTATACTTAAAAAAAAAAAAAAAAAGTGATATTGTAAATAAGACACTTAAAAAAAGAGTTTGTGGCTTAGAGAAAGCACTTATCTGGGCTTCCCGGGTGGCGCTAGTGGCAAAGAACCTGCCCGCCAATGCAGGAGACATAAGAGATGAGGGTTTGATCCCTGGGTTTGGAAGATCCCCTGGAGAAGGGCATAGCAACCCACTCCAGTATATTCTTGCCTGGAGAATCCGAAATTCTTCATGTTTATCTTATCTGGGTCCTGGGACACTGACCTGTATGGACCATGTCTGTAGGCCCCCTGCCCTCTGATTGCATCCTTGACTGAGCTCATCTGCAGTCAGGCGGCCCCTCTTCACGCATCCTCTCAGCCTCAGGTGGGTGACCTCCCGCCCCGGCCCTGGAAGCCTCGGGGTAGTCAGACTGTGAGTACACTCACGGTACTGCCTGCTGGCCGGGGTTTCCCTCAACCCGACCCATGCCTCTGTAAACAGACCCTTTATTGGACTTTTCTCCAGTTAATCCAAAGTGAGTGTGTCATCTGTTCTCTGCTCGGATCTGACTCATGCTGACACCAGCGTCCTCTGGGTCTCCCGATCCTCTCTGGAGAGTGGTCGGAGCACAACAGCACTTTTTCTGTTTGTAATGACCCTCTTGGCAGGACAGGATTGTTCTTAACATGCCCGTGCCAAACTCAGAGAATGAATACATGAAAGAGTAAATGATTGAATAATGAATAAGACAGGCAGAGGGAAACCCCTACTGAAATGGCCAGAATTTTTCAAAACAAAATTTAGGAGGAACATTTAGTCCCGAGTCAGTGAGAGAAACCTATAATTACTCAGTACATACCGAGTATTTCTTGAAACCACAGTTAACTATATGCCTAGGGTACAACGAGATTCTTCTTCCTCACGTAGAGGACATTTCTCAAGTTGGCAAAATCCTGCTCTCCCTGCTTGTACAGAGCAGGAGCAGACTGTTCCCCAAATGGCAAAGACTTGCTTACAAAATATTTAACTTCTTTTTTTCTCAAGTGTACCTCCTCCTTTTGGCGTGGGGCTGCCTAAAGGGAAGACGTGAACTAACATTCATTGAACACTTATCTTAAGCTAAGCACAGAGACTGGTGCACACAAACTCACGAGTATTTATTCCTCGGCATGCTCTCTATGAGGGAAATAATATTATTTGTACCTTTCAGAAGGGGGGAATGAGGCTGAGTGGTAAAGCAATTTGCCTAAAGTCACAGAGCTAGTCCTCTGCTCCATTATTCCATACTATCTACAATGAATCTGCTAAATTCCATTATGTTTTCACATGTATTCCTGAGAATCATGTATTAGCTCTACGGTTCTTTCTATAGCTTTGTTTGCAGGAAAACTAGAGCAATTAACAATTTTAAAGGCACCGAACACTCAACCTATACACCCACAGCTTGTGTACCCATCTTTTACAGAAACAAATGCAAATGTGTTCTTTTTGCAGAGTGTTGGGTGAAGGAGAGGAAGAAGGCAGCTTTGCCTGGAATGTGAACTATTTTATCTGATGCATTAATGAGTCTAGCAAAACCCAAAGCATTTCAAGGCAGATGCACTTTGCCATCACTTGTCAATCACAGGCTTCCCCAGGCAGAGGCATTTCAGGCCAAAGAAAAGATCCCTTTGTTCAAAACTGTAACTGGTCCACAGTCAGAGACAAAGGGTCCAGTTTCAATTGGAATCCAAATAATGATTAACAGCCTTTTCATTTGACAGCCTAAAGGAGAACAGTTTCCAAAGTAGAACTTTCTATGAAGCCACTGCACCCCTTGCTTCTGAGTCAGCTCAGGGGTGTGAGGCCTGGAGGAGAACTCACTTTCCTAAAGCCTGGAGCTGCAGTGTAGAGTCAGGGCCTGCCACCCTGCTCTCGGGCCATTGTTTCCTATTCCCTTGGGTGATATGTCAGCCAGGGTTGATTCCATCTCTCTTCCTGGATCCAGGTAGGAAGTCTTGATGGCTCTTTGGAGGCTGGACATTGGAAAGTCACTCACAGATCAGATCTGAAGTATGAATTGTATTTGAACAAGCTAGCTGACTCTGAGATAAAACATATTTATGGCTTTTCTCTTAGGGAAAATTATAAGCTAATCTGGGCTCCTTTTTACATCTTCTTTTCTGCCTCCAAACGGCCCATTTCCATAGGTTTTGGACACTTTGGGAAAGGGGGATTCATCATTAAATGGTTATAAACTGGGCAGAAAAGTTAAGAAACCTGGGTCAGCAGCATAGTGTAGGAGACATAGGTCTGGACACACCTGGTACCATCCTAGTCCGGCACCTACCAGGTGTCTGACCTTGGACAATCAATATGAGTCACCTCCCTGACCCTCAGTTTCCCTGTCTGTAAGGCGGGGGCACCGATTTCTACCTTTCGGTGGTGTGTGCGGGTTAAATGTAAATAAAGTGATTTACACTGACACAGAGTAGGAGTGCATTTGAGTGTAGTCAATTCTACACTTATTTTTACATATTTACCCTTAGACCATGTGCTTTTGCTACTGTTCACTGGCCTATGCTTCCATTTCCCTACCTCTAAGATGGGGTTCAGCAACAGGGTTTGATCTCACACCATGCAGGGGGTGACGTTGCCCATCACATGTGGGAAAGCTCTCACCTGTGCGGATCTGCATGGCCTGGAGCGGGGAAGGGAGCGTCCAGTAGAAAACTGGACCCCCCCATTCATCAGAGGTAAGGCATGCAGGGGACAGGGGGCAGCAAGAGATCATGATGAATGGAGGCCAGTGGAGGGAGAATCAGATGAGACTGGAGTTGGGGCTGTAAGCAGGGTCCAATCCTTTCCCACTTCCCTCCACTTGCCCCGCTGTGGTGCCTGGCCTCCATGTGGTGGTGGGGAGTGGGAACATCAGTTCTCTGGAGACAGTGGGAGAGAAGGGAGCAATAGGCACGAGGGCAGCAGGTCCAGAGAGACAGGCCCAGGTCAGCCACTGGGACTCAAGCAGGCCTCCTATTCATGAGGCCCCTTCCATGGGGCTCAGGAGTCTGCACTAGGAAGCTTGCTTGCTTTTGTCTGCTCAGATCACAGAGGTATCAGCCCATTACCCAGGATTCTCTCCATCTGTGTCATGATCTCTGGTTCTGGTGAGCTGAGAAGGAATCACAGGATCTTGAGGTTTGAATCAGGGCTCACATTCCCACTAGCAGCCAGACACCCACAGCTCCCACCATAGTCAGCCTCTGCCATCTTTCTTCAAGACAGTTTGCTTATCACTTCCTCCAGTCACTTGCCCTGCACTGTTACAGATACAAACCAGGGCAAGGTCATGCTGTTTCCATAACACCCTGTACTTTTCTCACTCAAAGCCCTTGCTACACTAGATTTGACATGTCTGTTTGCTGTCTGCCTTCTTCCATAGACCCTGAGCTCTTGGGGGGCAAGAATCATGTTTTCATCTCTGTATCGTCAATACTACCCAAAGTAGGGTATCAGAAGAGGTACTCAAGACTGTTAAGTAAATATTTGAAAATTAAGATCTGGCCCTTGCTAACTTCTCTTATCTCTTACCATCATCCAGTAATTGGATACACAGAGAAGTCACTTTCCCTCGTATGACAACAACAGTTAAGAAAAAAAAATAATTTTAACATAAATGCTCCAAATAATATGGGACCCCACCTATATCCTCCTTTTTTCTACCCTGTCTAGATCTTGGCCACATTCATGTGCTGTCAAGTCTAGGATGACCTCTTCTCCTCCTCCTCAGACTTACCAGTGATGTCTGCATGCATTTGCACAAAAAGGGGATTCTTGCTGAGGCCACCACACAGGAAAAGGGTGCTGATCGAGTGCCCTGCTGACTCCATGGCTTCTATAATGAGGCGCGTTCCGAGCTTAAAGGGAAAAACAGAAGAAAGCATCAGCATGGTGGTGAAGGGAAATAACATAGAACATTTACTAGGGGTTTACCCAGCAGTAGACACTGCACTTGGAGCTTGACATATATATATATATATATGTATGTATGTACTCTCTTAGAAAGTCAGGACTCAAGGAGATTACACTGCTCATGATAACGCCATATTATTAAGTTACAGAGTGGGAATTCCAACCTGGGTCTGCCTGATTCCAAAACCTTATGAATTATTATACTATTTGCTTCTATCAGTAGTTACACAACATTGACAAAACAAGTTGACAGTGTTAACACAGTTCATTCAAATACACATATTTGATGAGTATCCGTTATGGCCCAGATCCTCTATGATAAACTTTTTGGCACCAGGGGCTGGTTTTGTGGAAGACAATTTTTCCACGGACTGGCGTGGGGTTGATGGTTTCTGGATGATTCTCATAAGGAGTGCGCAACCTAGATCCCTCACATGTGCAGTTCACAGCAGGATTCATGATCCTATAGGAATCTAATGCTGTGGCTGATCTGACAGGAAAGAGAGCTCAGTTGGTAATATGAGCGATGGGGAGCAACTGTAAATACAGACGAAGCTTCACTAGCTCATCTGCTTCTCACCTCCTGCTGTGCGACCTGGCAAGCAGGGGATCTCTGCTCTATGAGTTATGGGGAATGGAGTGACTAGCAACTCTGCTGCGAAAAACTCTGCTTCGAAAGATCTCTGCTGGAGATCCCTGAGTCAGTTTTCCTTTCCTAAAGAGGAACTAAAGAAGTTTGTTCCTTGGAAATGCGGCCAACAAACCCAGCAGCTGAAACATGGAAGTTCAGTTTAGTTCAGTTGCTCAGCTGTGTCCGACTCTTTGCGACCCCATGAACCACAGCATGCCAGGCCTCCCTGTCCATCACCAACTCCCGGAGTCCACCCAAACCCATGTCCATCGAGTCGGTGATGCCATCCAACCATCTCATCCTCTGTCATACCCTTCTCCTCCCACCTTCAATTTTCCCAGCATCAGGGTCTTTTCCAATGAGTCAGTTCTTCGCATCAGGTGGCCAAAGTATTGGAGTTTCAGCTTCAGCATCAGTCCTTCCAATGAACACCCAGGGCTGGTCTCCTTTAGGATGGACTGGTTGGATCTCCTTGCAGTCCAAGGGACTCTCAAGAGTCTTCTCCAACTCCACAGTTCAAAAGCATCAATTCTTCTGCACTCAGCTTTCTTTATAGTCCAACTCTCACATCCGTACATGACTACTGGAAAAACCATAGCCTTGACTAGATGGACCTTTGTTGGCAAAGTAATGTTTCTGCTTTTTAATATGCTGTCTAGGTTGGTCATAACTGTGCTTCCAAGGAGTAAGTGTCTTTTAATTTTACAGCGGCAGTCACCATCTGGAGTGATTTTAGAGCCCAGAAAAATAAAGTCAGCCACTGTTTCCACTGTTTCCCCATCTATTTGCCATGAAGTGATGGGACTGGATGCCATGATCTTAGTTTTCTGAATGTTGAGCTTTAAGCCAACCTTTTCACTCTCCTCTTTCACCTTCATCAAGAGGCTCTTTAGTTCTTCTTCACTTTCTGCCATAAGCGTGGTGTCATCTGCATATCTGAGGTTATTGATATTTCTCCCAGCAATCTTGATTGCAGTTTGTGCTTCATCCAGCCCAGCATTTCTCATGATATACTCTGCATATAAGTTAAATAAGTAGGGTGATAATACACAGCCTTGATGTACTCCTTTTCCAATTTGAAACTAGTCATGGAAAGAGGGCTCTCATTGTACAAAGAAGGTGAGCCACAAGACCTCAGGCTAGCAGAGGGCTAAAAGGACCTTTGTTATCACCTGAAACCAGGTAGTGGTTCTAATGAGAAGGTTTCTAGTGCCAGAATCCATTCCTCATCAGTCCTTGGTGATCTGAGATGATGCAGAAACCATATGCCCTATTTGGCTCAAGCTTCACCATATTTTCATTTTCGCCCTTGTGTCTTCCTATCTTTCAAAAATGTGTTATTTTCATCCTTGTCTTGCTCAGTTCATGAAACTCAGTAAAAACTGATGCTTGACAAGAAGATACTACCATGGGGTCATCAAGGTGAATCTTAATATATAAGTCACGAGTTTTAGCTAGGGTATTGGAGTAGCTAAAAATCATAATTTCCTTGAAAGTTAAAAAACTGGAAGTCTCCAAATCATCATTTATTTGAGAGAGGATTAAAAACAAAATGATGAACTGTGATATGACTTTAGGAGGCAGCTGCATGGTGATGTTAGAGAAAGTGGCTCTGGGAAGAAATGAGGGAGAAGGTATTTTGGTGGCATGATAGCCCTTGAGATGCTCAAGGGGAGTGACCAAGTCCCAGGTGTGGACATGGGAAGTGGCTGAAGCAGATGGAAGAGAAGGTCAAGGGGAAGGAAAAGGTCAAAGGAGAAAGGGAGGTTAAGGATCTGGGAGGTAAGAGATGGTACAAACACCAAGAACGTGGGGTGTGGGCTTCACAGGTTCAGTGAAGATGGACAGTGGTTCTGGTCAGATGGCATTCAAGTGCACAGAAGAGGAGACAACAGCTCAGCTTGAGGGCATGCAGTATCTGAGCTTCACCAAAGGAAAGGAGGAGGGTTTAGGAAATCATCAGGATGCAGAAAATCCTGACTGCTGTGGAGTAAATGATGAGGGATGGTCTTAGGGGAAACACACTGACTGAAACCACCCACCCTGGCCAGGCACCACAGTAACTACTTGCGTGAATTATTTTACAACAGGAGGTCCTAGCAAGGAACCTGGAACTAACAAGCCACCACCAACCGGAAGAGTTCAGGAAAGATCAAAAGGAGACACCACATGTCCTACTACTTCCCAGAATCCTTCTTGCTGACATTCATCTTGGCTGAGTAATGCTTGTACCACCAGGAAGGACCCTGGCCAGAGACAACCCGGAAACTAATCCCATCACCATAAAACCTAAAACTGTGAGCCACATGGCTGAGCAGTTCTCCTGGGTTCCCTATTCTGCTGCTCTCTGCCTGGGTGGCCCTTCCCAACAAAGTCTCTTGCTTTGTCAGCACGTGTGTCTCCTTGGACAATTCATTTCCGAGTGTTAGACTCCTTTTTGAGTCCTGGAAGGGGTCCTTCCTGCAATAGTGGGGCAGTTCAAGAGCAGAACCAAGCATTTCCAGCCCACAGGTCTTCAGGTTTGTGGAAGCTATTAGTGAGTCTAGTAAGAATATGGATTAGGTAAAACTTGGGCCTCCAAAGATCATCCACAGATGTAGTGTGTTAAAAAAAAGATTAAAACATGTTGTACCCTATAAGACCAGATCCTGCTTATTGAATATGCCTGATTACCCCCAGATGTTCTTTCTTAAGCTTTTGGGGGCGGTCATGAACCCTCTTGAGAATATGATAAAGCCTACTGACCTCCCCAGAAAAAAGTCATATATAAAATAGTATTAAAACTAATTTTAGGAGCCCTACAAATGCCCTTACATCTGCCATGGATCATTTGGTGTCTGTGGATTCCAGGTAACCCTAGTCTACTCTAGGAGCATGAATCTGCACCTAGGAAACAAGAGTGTGGCTTTTGAATTAAAAAAAAAAAAAACCTGGGAAGGCATTCAGGCATTTTTATCTACTTTTAGAATCAAATCCACACCTAACCTTTCCATGACTCAATTCTCATTTTAAAAATGGGAATAAAACATTATATTTTTCATTTGTACCTCCATGGACTGTCTAAAATGTTAACATGCAACAAAAAATTTTAAATGTGGTCTTAGACTTGACATATCTACCTTGCAAAGTTGCTGCTATAGACAGAGTATGTAAAGAGTGTCTAGTACACGGAAGGCATTTAGAAATGAGAGCCATTCTGGTTATTAGCTAGAGGCTAAGCACTCTGCTATGCTCTTTAACATCATTTCTAATTTTATGAAAAAAAATCAAAAGCTGCATATTATTATCCCCATTTAGGATTTCCATAATTTGCTTTAAGCCATGCCGTCTGCCTCAGGGGAGGGGAAGCTGCCTCCTAACATGCATGGAGATGCCGTGCAAAATGGCTATTTCTGATATTTCTAAAACCAGAAACCTGGGGGCTTATGTGATTAGCAGGCCTGAGAGGAGAGTAACACAAAGCACATTCTCTGGGAAAAGGCAAGAAGTGATCAGAACAAGAGGCGCTCCCTCCAGAGGGGCTGGGATGGCCTGTCTATCCTCCGTGTGGCATTGTCAGCAGGAAATTCCCACTCAGGCTGCTGGTTAGTTACAGGGCCTTCCCTTTTGGCGACTTAGACGCCACTCTGTGAAACACTCCACCCTCCTTAAACGCCCCACCAAAGGGCTTTGTGCTAAAATGATTTTGTGCTCACCTTTCTGGAAAAAATGTTTTCACAGAGAAATTTAAATTAAAATCAGGCTGTTCCACTGGGAATGTACAGAACCAAATGCAAATAGAGAGACTTCAAATGCAAATAGTACTTTTAAAGGGTCTATTCTGCAAAGAAAACTATGGATGAACAGGCTATGTATAAACTGGGTGTTTGACAGGTCTTTCAATTAAGCTTGGTCAGGAGAGAATTTCACATCATGAAGGGTTTTGCATAGTCTCAAATTAACTTCACTACAATATCTCTTTAATTTCATTCTGTTCTTAGAAAATGTCAACCATAGATATTGCTATGGAGAGGAATGTGCTTAACTAACTTTATAATCAATAGGTGTAAGGGCAATATTCATAGTCAGTGAACACATTTTTTGAACATCATGGGAAAATCTCTGGTATAAGAATGCTCATTAAAATGCACATTAAAATGCACAAATGAACTAAAAGATCAGAACACCCAGATACTTTTGCAAAACAGACTGAACTCCTCACAACTCAATGGACTGCACAACATAGCCTTATTGAAAAATCTGTCTTCAATTGCCTTTCCTTTGTGGTGCTATAAAGGTCATTAAAACAATGGAGCGAATAAATATGATAGCTTTTAATATATGTACAACTATTACAAACAAAAGTGATTTGCCAAGTGTGTGGCGTTCGGAAAATGTAGTTGGCTTCCCCCGCCCCAGCCTTTCTCTACCCCTGGATGCATTATACATTCTTGGATTTCTGCTACAGTGTTCTTACCAGGAAGGGGACTCTGTGAGACAATCCTGGCCAGATTAATGATGTTTTCTAAGATGTGTCGAATCAAAACTGTTCTCAGGAATGCTTGAAGGCTTATTTCAATCACGTGGCTTTTACAAGCTGATCCAAGAGCAATGTAGAATGGTAACATGCAAGAGCAAAAGCCAGTGAGCAGAAGGACAGAGGTTCAGATTCTGACTCTGCCATGCACTAGCTGTTTGACCTTGGCAAGCAGTGTTCCCTGTCTGTAAGATGAGACAAGCCCACCTACTTACAGGGTTACTCACAGTGGGTAAGGTACCCTGTTTGGTGCCTGGCACAGGCAGTGGGCATCAGTAAGAGGGAACAGCGATGATCATCAGATGAAGGTGACCCTTGGCTCATCCTGGGTGGCCTCCTTCTTCATGTCTCCCTGTTAGCAGGGACTCAGAAGGATGAACCTCATGCAGCTCTGATATTTTCCAGGATTATTCATTTTAATGCCTGTGATTCATTCCACTGTAAGACTTTCCACACATTAACATCAGAAAATAAAAGCTCCTCAATACACTGTGTACCCAGCTTTATTTTAGAAAGCTGTGGGTTCAAATCCCAGTTCTGCCACTTACTAGCTGTATGAGACTGAGCAAGTTAATTAACCTCACTTAGGCTTAGATTGTAACCTTTGGAATGGGGATTATAATTCCTCCCTCATAAGGTAAAGTCATATAATGTATGTAAAATATTCAGCCTACTACCTGGTACATAATATCTCAAAACTATATCATTTATTATTATCATCTTTACTATGAAGCAAGATCACTAAATAACTACCTTTACTACTGATGCATACTTCTCTTCTCCATTTTTTTCATCTTTTCATACTAGCCACTCTTGCCATTTTGAAAGATGTCAGAACTATCCTTTTTTTTGTTTTTTTACCAAGTTCCCATAAATAAAGCAGGCTGACTGGTATTATTGAACTGGACAAGCTCTTAAATCAATAAGACAGTTGCTTCAATAGTTGTTTATAGATAAACTTGTTTTTAAACTAAAAAGCATTATTTAATTGTGTTGGCCAACTCTGCTCTTTTATTGTATGTATGTGGTACCCAGGTAATCTTAAACATAAGGAAAGTACTTTAGTTGATGATATGGATATATAGAAAATATGTATGTAATTCTATTCTTTAAACTAATGAGGATATGAAAGTGGCATGTGGAGAACAGACTAATTGAATAGCATATAGCTATATGTATATAGCATGAATAAACAAAAGTACTTTGCTTAAGTAGGTACATTTCTGAAAAATAAATTATGACTCAGAATTCAGTGAACTGGTTTTCCTTTCCTTTAGTCCCCAACTCCCTTTCCAGAGCAGAGCAACTAAGCCTCAGTGGATTATTGTTATTTTGGAGCTCCTACCAGCTCTGAGATCCTGAAGGCCATGACTCATTCCCTTCAAATGCACTTTCTAACATGCACATACATGCAATCTTTCATATGTTATTTCAGGGTTTAGAGCCCTTCTGTAGCTCACTCACAGATCACCTCTAGAGAATGAGTCCTTAGACAGTGATGCTTGAGCTTCTAAAAACTTGTTTTCATTTCTGATTGATCTTCAGTTTAGGAGTTCATAACACTGAATTCTCCCCTTTCTCTCTGCCTAACCATCCAATGCTTTCATTTAAGCAACTAATTATAAAAACAAACATTTTCATGTTCCAAGGAAGCTGACTATTTAAAGGAACCCCAGACTGGATGCTTTTGCAAAGTGAATAATATCACATATTTTATAAATCTGGACATTCTTAACACCAGCTCTTCTTAATGCATAAGAACATGGCGTCGGCTTGCTTGCTTCTATTTAATTGAACTTAGAAAACAAATTAGATAAATGGTAGGTAAGATGTTCTAAGATTTTAACTCCTTTTAGTTCCCAGCTATGTGAAGCTATTAGTAAAGCAGGTAAAGATCTTCAGAATTTCCTTCCAGACAAGCATCTATTTTTGGCAAGCTCCCTAAAATCTCTGTCACAACAGCATATGATGTATCCTGGGGGATATGTGGTCTCAACTTTATCAATAGACCTAAATCTCTTTAAAAATAGCATTCAAGTGTCTTACAGCAATGGCTTGAACTGTGGCCAGGTAGAGAATGGCAAGATCATCGAGGTCCTGAGATAGTTTCAATCCAGTGACCTATAGGGATGAAGAAAAGAAAAGATGGAGCCATGGTTAGAGATAGTTCCCATGAAACACGCTCAGATGTGTTTTCTTGCCGAAGCAAGTTCATATGCAAATCCCCTTTTTGTAAGCTGAACGTGAAGCGACTACTAAATTGTTTAATCTCCAGACCTGGAAAAAGTATTCTTTCTTCCCCCAAAGAAAATGCCTTGCCTTGGATTAGAGAAAAACAAACCAAATAGTATAAGGAGATTGTGTGTGGTTTTTCTTAGGAGATTGTGTTTGGTATTTATTAGCATGGAATGAATTAAATATCTTTCTTCTTATCTGAAAACATTATTCTTTTATTACCAACACCTATTCTCTTTGGCTTACAGAAATCAACATGTAGCACTGGCATTCTAGTAAAAGATGATATTATTCTGAGCTCTGCTACTGTCAGAAATCAGTGGGGTATTCAGAGTAAACTAACATGTCTCCTATAAATGTTATACCTACTAGGGGATCATTTAGAATCTGTGGTTTGCAAGGGAATTCCATTAAAGTCAACCTGAACCACATGCCTTTTTATGGAGCATGTCAATTTCTTAGAGGTTCCAGGACAACAGGTTACTGGATTTGGGTAGTTTCAAGACTTGTTCATGTTCTCACTTTCATGTCTCCCGTTTGTGAAGGTGTTCTCTTGGGACATTTCTAGAGGGTGAAGACAGGTGGTTTCTTTAAGTCTAGTCCGAAGCTGGTGGGCATCAATGCCACAGTTCACTTTAGATTTTCATGACAAAATTAATTTATGTCCAGTACTCTTGCCTGGAAAAATCCCATGGACGGAGGAGCCTGGTAGGCTGCAGTCCATGGGGTCACTAAGAGTCAGACATGACTGAGCAACTTCACTTTCACTTTTCACTTCCATGCACTGGATAAGGAAATGGCAACCCACTCCAGCGTTCTTGCCTGGAGAATCCCAGGGATGGGGGAGCCTGGTGGGCTGCCGTCTATGGGGTCACACAGAGTCGGACACGACTGAAGCAACTTAGTAGCAGCAGCAGCAATGGTGTATACATTCCTGAGTTCAATGAAGTGGTGACATGCAGCCGTACTAAAACAGGGGAGCCTAGTGGTCTACCCAGGTCTCTGTCCTTCAATTGCTCCAGCCCCACTTATCATTTTTTCCAGATTCCACCCCCAGCCAGGATTAAGGCGTCAGCCTTGGCTTGTTACAGGGCACAGATATCACTCCACTACCCAAACCAGAAACCTGGGAGCACTTTCCCCTGACTTTTCTCTCCCTTCTTGTATTTAATCAGTCTCCAAGTCTTGTACATTTGAGCTCCCAAATCTATTTTGAATCCATCCCCTCTCTTCATCCTGTCAGTCACCTCCTTAACCCAGGTCTTCAGCACATTCTTCCTGATTGCTGAAATAGCTCCTGATCAAATCTCCCTGTTTCAAATGGGGCTTGCTCCTCTCTACAAGGGAGCTAGTGCTTATTCTCAAAAGTAAACTGATCATGTGAAAAATTCTATCTCCATTTCCCTCATTCTGAAGCAGAAACACCTTCCCTGTCTTCTATGAGTGATTCTGCCCACGGTCAGGCCTGCTCTTTTCACCAGTGTCTCGTCTTTTCTGTCCTAACTTAACATCCTGTGTTCTGGTGGGTTTTTTTGTTTTTTTTTTTTTTTTAAATGGTACTTCTTTTAAAATGTCTTGGCTGATGGCTCAGGGGGTAAAGAATTCGCCTGCAATGCAAGAGACACAGGAGGTGTGGGTTCGATCCCTGGATCAGGAAGATTCCCTGGAGTAGGAAATGGCAACCCACTACAGTATTCCTGCCTGGAGAATCCCACAGGAGCCTGGCAGGCTGCACTTGGTGGGATTGCAAAAAGTGAGACACGACTGAGCACATGGCACATGCTTATTTATTTATTTATATTTTAACTTTTTATTTATATTTTAACTTTTTGGCTTCATAGCCTGTGGGATCTAGTTCCCTGACCAGGGATTGAACCCATATCCCCTGCAGTGGAAGCACAGTCTTAACCACTGGACCACCAGGGAAGTCACCCAGCTGTTCTGATTACTCATCTAAGTCTGCTAAAGTGGGTATTCCTGAATTCAGTAGAGCTACCTGCTGATAGATTTTTGGGGGTAGATTATGAAGCCACTCAATGAGAGTAATGGTGTTGATATGAACACAAAGGAGCATGGGAGGTTTGAAGGAGAAACCAGAAAGGAGCTCTTGGGGTACATATTCTCCAGCCAAGAACTCTGAAGGAACATCTCTCAGAAAGTTCTCCAGAGGCCTAAATATGCAGTAAGGATGTTGGAAGTAGGAGAACATGAACCACACCAATACCATAGAGGTTTATGACACAGAGGAGAAAGCAGTTTGCCTCAGAGAGAATCCAGAGGTTCATGGAAGCCAGAACCTAGGTGTCCTGACAGACTCTGTGTCACTCACCACAGTGTCTCCCATGCCTGCCGCTGAGCCTGGCACACAGCAGCACTAAGTTAGCACTTGTTGGGTGTGTGGCACTTCAATGCTCCTTTTTCTTTAAGAACACCATTCTCTCTTCTAACATCCTATCCCTCTCTGTCATATACAATTATAAAAGTGAAAAAAAATAAGTGAAAGTGTTAGTTGCTCTGTCGTGTCCGACTCTTTGGGACACCATGGACTACAGCCCACCAGGCTCCTCTGTCCGTGGAATTCTCCAGGCAAGAACACTGGAGTGGGTAGCCATTTCCTTCTCCAGGAGGTCTTCCCAATCCAGGGATCAAACCTGGGTCTCCTGCACTGCAAGAAGATTCTTTCCTGTCTGAGCCACTAGGAAAGACAGTATTTATTACCTCAGCCCCTCATAAATTCACAGAGGTGGAGTGGGTATATCTTCTCTACACCCCAAGAAAGAAAAACACTGGACCATCACTTAATAGTTGCTTATTCCATGCTCTTCCCCCTCCCCAACCTCCACACTTTCTCTTCCTCATCAGAGAAGTGATTTCTATGAGACTGCAGTAAAAGAAAGTAAGTTAAAGTGTTAAGTTGCTCAGTCATGTCTGGCTCTTTGAAACCCCATGAACTGTACCTTGCCAGTCTCCTTTGGAATTCTCCAGGCAAGAATACTGGAGTGGGTAACCATTCCCTCCTCCAGGGGATCTCCCTGACTCAGGAATCAAACCCAGTCTTCAGGAAGATTCTGCAGGCAGAACCTTCATTGCAGGCAGATTCCTTACTGTCTGAGAAACCTGGGAAGCCCCAAGAATACTGGTGTGGATAGCCATTCCCTTCTCCAGGGGATCTTTCCAACCCAGGGATCAAACCCGGGTTTCCAGCATTACAGGCAGATTCTTTTTACCATCTGAGCCACCTGGATTGCCATTTCCTACTCCAAGGGATTTTCCTGACCCAGAGATTGAACTCATGTCTCCTGCATTGGAGGCAGATTCTTAACCACTGCACCACCTGGGACGCAAAAGAAGTGACCCTGTAGGTTATATACAGCTTTTGTGTGATTTAGAAAATGGTGCTCCTGCTAGGTGGACTAAATGCAAGACATTCCATTGAGAAGAGTGAATTATAAAAAGGAGCAGAGTGGACAGGATTTCAGCCCTGCCCTAAGTCCCCTCAGCTGAACACCCTGTGTGTGCACCAGCCCCAGGGAGTGCAGTGGTCCTTGGTAAAGATCACAAGTCATAAATGGTCTCTCTCTCTCTTCTTCACAACTGGCCTGACCTCAACAAGTTAGGGAAAGTTATTGGGCCACAGTTTAGAGCTCTCTTCCAGAGTCAGTCCAATAGGTAGGCTACCTTTGGCCTCCTCTCGCTGGCTGTCAATGAGATGTGAATCAGACCATGATTCTCCATGTGGTTGGGTACCAGTCTGTTTGGCAGATCAACATCCATCCACAGGAGGGTCCTGAATGCCACATATGGATAAACTGTGATGGAGGGTTTTGACTTTTTATATAGATGCATTTTCCTATTAATTTACTAGGGCTCTATATAATAACATTGACTGTGTAACTGGTTCTGATATTCTTCTCAATTAGTAAGAACCTATAAGAGAGGAGGACTAAAATACCACTAGATTTAGTTTTCTTAATCCCAGCAGCTATTCATGAGAACTTCCCCAAAGTATTTATATTCAAGCAGAAAGAAACCATGGACCCTTCTCTAAATTCTGAATGTTTTCAAAGCTCAGAAATCATAGCGAAGAAAAGAGAAGACAGTTTCTTTTCTTCAGAAACTGGGAATGAGATGATCAAGGTAAATGAGTACTAAATTTAACTCTTGAGCTGGTTTACTAGTAGCTATGGCAAAAAAAGAAACATGGTGGATGGCACAGCCTTTCTTTTATGACAAATAAAACATATCATTCTTCAAGACAGACAAAATTATTCCTGGGGAGGAATTTATTACATGGACCATCATATGGAAGGTATTCCGTATCAAAAGGGAGTAATAAGCAAGAATTCTCCCATGGCTATTTCCAACATTCCCTCACCACTAACACCAGGGCCATGAGTTGACATGTGGCTCAGTGAAAGACACTTCTCTCTAAACTGTGAAATTACTATGGCCCAGGGTCCCTGCTTTTTTGACATCTCACCTGATTTGCCAACAGAGACAGTAGAAGAACAGATAATCATTTGATTCTCCCTCAAGTATCAGGTATCCCAGCCTCATCTTGACAAAAATCAAATGGCAGTCAACCCAAGATGGAACTTTCTAAGGTGTGTCTGTCATGAGGACCCCTCAGGAGGCTACAGAGGACCCTCATGGAGCTATCATGGGAAGAGGTGGCAGTGCCCTGGAAATGCCAGGGATGTCCTGGGGGAGGTACAGATTTGCAACCAGCCAGAAAGCTGGAATAGGCCAGAGGAGCTAATACTCCGGCTAAAGTCTCAATGGCTCCATCAGTAAGAAGATATGAAAAGGAAGCCTAAGTGGAAGGAATTTGTTTATAGATGCACATATGCCTCTTTCAAATGCTTGGGAGAGAGTGAAATGAGTGGGGAAGCCCCCATGGAGAGTTGCAATGGGAAGCATATTTTATTTATTTTGACTATTGTGAATGAAGACTGTAACAGAAAACATTCATAATTAATATTTAGAGGCATATGGTGGCCAAAGAGACGTGAATTGCAATGGATAATTTCAACCTCTTAGGTATGACTGTAAAACATTTATGTAAATACTGTTGGGATTTATAAAGGTGAAAGAAAGATGATACACTTTGGAGTAAGATTTCTCTCTAATTGACTGCAGGACAATTGTGAGTTTTGTTACCTGTCTGAGCCTCATTTTTAAAAAATCTGTAAAATAAGAATAATAATACTTCAAGGTATTTAATGATTAAGTAAGTTATCTTTTGCAAAGCATCTAACTTTTTCCACAAGCTGTACCAAATCGACAAGAGCTAGACACTTACAGCGCTTAATAAATGTTCATACTCTTCCCTTTTCTCTTAATAAATGTTCACTTCTGTTCTCCTGAATTACATGAGGGGCTCAATCTCATTCACTAATTGGGACATAGAAATAAAAGATCTCCTGCAACACGCTGTGGGTACTCCCAGGGTATCAGCGATAGGGACTGAAGACCAGTAGTGGTACAGGGTGGGGAAGGTAGAGCAGAAAGAGTGCTGGGCGTCAGCATCAGGATCATGTGAGAATGGCCTGGACATCTAGGAGTGTGGAGAAGCAGTGTGCCCCTGATGAGTGCCCAGCAATAGGACAGTGGAAGACTCACTTTCAAGGACTTCTTAGAGAAGCCTTAGTCCTTATCAGCCTACACACTTCCATTCATTCTGTGAAAGGAAAGACACGTGATCTTCACCCTGGACTTCAGCTGAAATCCTGTTGCCCCTAGGCAGCTGTGTGAACTTGAGCTTGTCTCTTAACTCTCTCCCGGGATTTGAGTTAAAGGCAGGTTTCCTGTGACCCAACTTCTAGTTACTGAACTTTTGGTGGGGGCCCAGCAATCTGCATTTTTAGCAAGGCCTGAATGCATGATAAATGGTAGGAATGATTGCCCTAAACCTTGGTTATGTCAATTATAGGTCCATAGGCCATGGAGTAGTTGAGATTATAAACAAAGGTCTATTAGTAATTTAGTTAGCTAAATTTTTCCCTTCTTAGTTGTTCAAAAAATTAAGTGATTATGTATATTGGTAAAAAAAAAATGCTTAGAAATAGATCTCGAGGGGTTTCTAAAGATTATGAAAGACAAGAAAATGGGATTCTCTGTCATAAGATTTTCTAGGGTCATTAGAGCTTGATGGAGTATCCAAGGCTCAAGGGAATTGACTGAAAGCTTTTCAGAACACAAAGGAACAAAAATCACTCTGCTTGTTCAGTCAATAATGAAGGAGGAGATGATGGGCGTATAGCAAGGAAATAAGGAGGATCAGAGAAAGATTTCTGGTAAACCTCTGGAGAGAGGCCAGAGATCGGAAAACAGGTCTCAGATAGTCAGCAGCCTGCAAGAGAAAGAGAGATAAAATTTCCCTAAAATATTTATAGGTTATCAGTATCAGGGATGGAGACCAACACTTGGCATTGGCAAAAACTCACCCAGAAATAGGAAATGCATATAAATGTATTAATACAATGTGATAGGCCAAATTTAGGTTAACATCCCCTGACTACCCTATCAAACACTAATTTGGGCACTGCTGTAAAGGGCCTTTGCAGATGGAACTGGTTACTAGCCAGTTGATCTTAAAATAGGGAGATTACCCTGGATTATCCATTTGGGCCCAATGTAATCCTGTGAGGTATTAAAAGCAGAAGAGGAAGACAGAGAGTCAGTCAAGAGATACAGTAGAATAATGCAGGAGAGATGAGGTAGAAGTGGAAATTAGAGAGATTCAAAGCATGGAAGGACTTGATCTACCATTGCTGGCTCTGAAGATGGAGAAAGAGGACGATGAGCCAAGGAATTCATGTGGCCTCTCGAAGCTGAGGATCCCTAGCTGACAGCTATGTTGGAAACAGGCACCTCTGTCTTACAACTGCACAGAGCTGAATTTGGCCAACAACTTGAAGGATTTGATAGCAGATTATTCCCAGAATCTCCCTTAGTTCTGGTCTTGTGAAAATAGGAGCAGAGAAACCAGTTGGGCCAGCCTGGGTTTCTGACCTACATAACTGTGAGATAATAAATTTAAGCCTTGAACTTCCCTTGTGGACCAGTGGTTAAGAATCTGCCTGCCAATGCAGGAGACAAGGGTTCGATACGTTGTCTGGAAAGATTCCACATACCATGGAGCAACTAAGCCTGTGCACCTCAACCACTGAGGCCTGTGCACCCTCAACAAGAAAAGCCACCACCAGGAGAAGCCTGAATACCACAACAAAGAGTAGCCCCCACTCGCCACAACTAGAGAAAGTGTGTGCATAGCAACGAAGACCCAGCAGAGCCAAAATTAAATACACAATTTAAAAATAAATATAAAAAAATAATGTAAGCCACTAAGCTTGTGGCAATTTATTACAGAAGCAATGGACAGCTAACACACATATGACAACTGGAGGATGGACTGACATTCTCCTTCACAGCCTATTCTGTTGGTGAACTCTATACCAAGAACACTAGGCCATTTGCTGTTTCCCAGATGTACCGGGTGGAGTAGGAAATGGCAATCCACTCTAGTATTCTCGTGTGGAGAATTCCATGGACAGAGGAGCCTTGCAGGCTATGGTTTATAGGGCCGCAAAGGGTGAAGCGACATGACGGAAGCGACTTAGAACAGCGCAGCACAGATGTAGCAGGTACTTCACACCTTCATCTACCTTGCTTCTGATATGCTGAATCTAAGTCTAAAAAATCTAAATCTAAAACAATCATATATTTTAATATGCACTTGTACCAGTATAAACAAGGCTGTTTTGGTCAACAGTCCTGGTTCACATTTGCTGTCATATAACCCTGTCTTGGATTTACACACAACTTGGATCCCATCCTGGGTCCTCTGGCCTTAATTATTTCCCATTATTCATCTTTTAGGTCTTCCTGGCAGATTTCCACCTGATTTACTCCTCAATCTTTTATCATTATACAGTATCTTGAGAAAGGATCCTGTTCACAATCCACACTGCCCCCTAGCCCCAGTTTTATTTGTCATTTGGTATATACAGGGAAGATAAAAAGCACTAAGAAAAGACTGATTCTATACGGCAATTTTTTTAAAAAATCACTAAACTGAAGGAGAAATATTTCAGACATATTGAAAACAGAGCAAAAGGAATGCCAAAAATACAAAGATCTAATTTTTCATTTGAGAATGTCAGTGACCTTGGTTTGAACTGACTGGGTTCTACTACTACTTCTGGTCTTTTCTACCCTGAGTGAATTATTTAGACTCTCTGACCCTCAATTTCTCCATTCATTTCAATGCGGTAATAATACTGTCTTGCAGGGTTATAAAGAAAGTTGGTGATGATGCTTGGAAGGCATCTATCATGATGCTTGGTAGGTCATGATTCCTGAAAATAACAGCACCTATTACAAATCATCATACTAGCTGGTAAATGAGCTGCTTTAATAAAAAAAAATACATTATCCGAAAACCAGTTAAATGATACTGAGGATATTAAACTTCATTATAGGAGTCAATTTTTCATTGGCAAAAACAATATGTGAAAGAATGGTACATAAAACAATATTAAATCAGAACAAAAAAATCAATAAACTCATGTCAAAGAGTCCACGTGTTTCCAAGGCTTACAAATATATCACTCAAATGGTGCTTAATTGGTCCATGAGCTTCCAACTAGATCATCCATCTCCCAATCAGATGAAGCCACAGGGATACAGCCTCTGGCTTTTCTGCACACACTCACCAGAATTGCTGACTCCCCCACATCTGACTCTGTTTAGCGATGTCTGTCTCTAGCTGGGAGTCAGTCCTCTGGGAACTGGCTAAGATCTCATCGCGCTTCTTTCCTGACTCCCTCCTAGTTTTCCACAGGCACGCTGCACTGTGCTTGCTTTGAAGAGCCCTTGGAGCAGCACTCAACCTCTCCAGCAGTTTGAGCAGCATATGGCCTTATGTTAGAAATCACAGCTCTTCAAAGAACCAGAAAATAACTTTGCATTCTGGGTAGTGTTGTACTTGCAAAATGAAGCAGGGAAAACACGTTTCAGCCAATTGGTGAATATGGCGTGTTTTCACCTCCCGGTATGTCTCTGAGGTAATTTACTTCTCTGAGTGGGCGTTTCAGGAAAATAATTTTTAAAAACCCACCATAACAAAGAGGTTGTATTGATTTGAGAATAAGCACTGGCTGTGTACACAAGGAGGCAAGGACTCTTCTACAACTCTACAGCCCTAGCTGTTTTGTAAGGCACACCAAAGCTGAGTTTCCTATCATATTGATGAGGAAACTGAGGGCTGAGAATTTAAACACTCAAGTGTAGAAGTGTGCTCAGTCACTCAGTTGTGTCTGAATCTTTGTGACCCCACGGACTGTGGCCCACCAGGCTCCTCAGCCCGTGGGATTTTTCAGGCAAGAATACTGGAGTGGGTAGCCATTCCAGGATCCCCTGGGAAGACCTCCGGGACGGAACCCACATCTTCTTATGTCTCTGGCATTGGCAGGTGGATCCTTTATCACTAGTGCAACCTGGGAAAGAGAAGACTAATCTCTACACTTGTATGAAACATGGTTCTTATGAAGGACCAAGTGATTGTTTAGTTTCTCTAGCTGATTGTCTGTAGCTGGAGGCCTTGGTGGCTGGTAGGTACCATTGGTTCTGGGCCTAAGGTGGATGGCTTGTGACTGGCTGCCTGGGATTCAAAGGCCATCTTGTAAACATGCAAGGAAGGGCCACTGAGCAGGACCTACAATTCAAAAGTGACTGCCGTTGCTGTCCGTCTGCTGTGTGACAGTCTCTCCATTTGACTCTGACAAGGACCTTGCAAGGAAGCCTCTGCAGCTCCTGCTTACTGACAGCAGACGGACCTCACAGAGCTAACCTCAGAGGTCACGCACCGCTGGCACATTCTCAAGACACGTCTGACTTCATAATCCTGGGCTCACTTTATTGTTTCACTTGAGTAAAAGCTATCCAATCAATCACTCAAAATGAAAATCACACATACATCCCCTATAAGACACACAACCATTAGTGGTAGTATTTAGCTTCATCTCTCTCTATGACCACATGACCACATCATACTTCTTTAAAAAGTATTGCTTTTGTTTTTAAAGAACCTAGAATCATTGGTGTTAAACGTTTTGATGTTGATTGCTGTTATCCAACCTCCTTTCAAGCATCAGATGCATGCCCCTCACCCCTCCATGCCTCATTTATCAAGAGGCAAGGAGAAATATTTACATAGGTGGCTACTTGGTTCAAGCATACTATTAAGTTGCCCACCCTCTAACCATCACTCTTTTGAGTCCAGTGCCACAGGTCAATCCTGCATCACCGAAGGAGAAATGAAACAGCTAGTAACCTGGCAGGAAGCCAATTCTCACCAGAATAAAAGAAAGTGATTCTATCAAGCCTCATGGAAGGATTCCTGAGTTTTGCCCTGTTCTATTTAAGAGGGTAGACACCTAAAGCGGAAGGGTTTAGAGCCAGGTCAAACCAGGAGTGGTGATTACTTCTGAAATCTGAGTCAGTGAGGGTGGAAAGAAAAATAGAACTGTTATTGAGCAAAGATAGGGTTAGAGCTTAAATCCAAGAATCAGGGTAAGGGGAAAAACGGGAGAACAAGCATGAGGGCTAGTGGTCAGACAAGCGGAGCAGGGAATGGGCTGCAGAGTATGGTTCAGTGTGAAATCATGCATGATAGAGCTGTGGGGAGTCCTTTTTATAGTCAGTGCATCCCACAAAGTCCAGAGGTATGAGTTAAGGAAGCCTCGGGATAGGTAACCCACCCCAGCATTCTCAGGCTTCCTTGATAGGCTTCCCTTAGGCTCAGACAATAAAGAGTCCTCCTGCAATGTGGGAGACCTGGGTTTGATCCCTGGGTTGGGAAGATCCCCTGGAGGAGGGCATGGCAAGCCACTCCAGTATTCTTGCCTGGAGAATCCCCATGGACAGAGGAGCCTGGTGGGCCAGTATCCATGGGGTCGCAAAGAGCTGGACATGACTGAGCGCAGCACACAGCACATGGGTGTGTATCCTAAAAGTTGGGATTCCTGTTTTCATCTAAGCTCTGCTGCTTCTTGGCGTTGTGGCCTTGGCAGGTCACTGTTCCTTCCTCCCTTGGCAAGTGAAGGCTGAAATAACTGCTTAACCAGAAGGCAATTATTCAGTGCCCATCTTTGATCTAAGCACTGTTGGAATTAGAAACTAAATAAGCCATAGCTCTTACAATCAAAATTTTTTTCTAATACATTTAAAGCACATGTTGCTTTGTGACAACTCTGATCTTATTGTTTTTAGTACAAATTATGAATTTTGCATTCAAATCTTCAATGTAGGTTTTAATCCTGCTACTATATTTTCAGCTGTCTTTATTATTTCCTTTGTTTTCTCATTCCATTGCCTCGCTATCTGAGCTCATTTTTTTCTAATAAGTTTCTGCCCTCTTTCACAGAGATGTGCTTTGAAAAAAAATCCTATTGAATATGCCAAGAAGTTTTAAAATACTTTCTTTTGGTTTCAGTAGTAAGTAATTTTTAAGAGGCCTTTCCCTTAAGCATTCAAAATGGTATTTCTTTTACTTTGTATGCAACATGTTTTTCCTAAGGGACTCACTTTATTATTATTTTTTAAATTCACTTTTACTAGGGCACTATACATATTCAGTATTTCCCAGCACACTGTATACATGATTTACTCTCAGCCCCACTCACTGTAACTTGGGTTTGCCTCTTCAGATCTATAGCTAGTTGCCATTTCCCAGAGTCTAGCAGTTTTTATTTTGTGTAGCTTTGTTGGCCTGAGGGGGATGACCACTGCCTGGCTTTCTAACCCTAGAGCAGATGACAGACATGTAAAGCTACCCCCCTCTGTCCAATTCACAGAGTTTCCCTATCTCTGCCCCATTAAGAGAGTTTGATACAGGGTCCTCAGACTGCAGCCCATCAGCATACATCCTAAATCAGCCTTCCAGCCCGCTGGCTACTTGGGTTGGCAGCTTTCTAATGGACTGAACTGAAAGGGAAGATAAGGTTCGGGTTGTGGAGGAGTTCTGGGAAACTAAGCTCACTGGCTGCTTCCAAAAAGCAAAGCAAAACAAAGCAAAAAATCTTAACCATCAGCAGTAGAGTAGAGGGATGACTGCTCTGTTTTTAGGTTTAAAGGAACCTTGCAATTTTAAGCTAGGGACCAGGAAGTGGAGAGGTCCCAACATTTGCAAGGCTGATGGTTTATTTTGTTCATATGTCAGACATTACATTTCTCAAACAAGTTATTAAATACATTTAATCTTTTTGATTCTGTAAAACCTTCCCAGATCCTCCCTAAGAGAGTCAATTCTAATTTTTCTAGTTGAATGTCATCTTAATTGTTTAAGTCAGCACAAGTTTATGCTCTTTTCTTGCATCTTCACAGATATTTTCAAATGAAGCAGAGAAAGGCTGCATCAGGGTTTGTTGCCCAAATGCCACCTAAAAAATTCAAACTCAGGCATTTACTGAGTACCTCTTTTGGCTTATACAGATGTCTGTATTACAGGGATCACATGTTGTGTACATACACACATATACACACACACTAACACATGTACAATATTATTCCCCCAATTATCATGTGAACTTGAAACAGGTAGAGTTTCAAGTCTGTTTTCCCTCAGTTTAGCCTAGGCCTGCACAAAGTAGGTGATCAATAAAGGGTAAGAGAAAAGAGCCAACCATGGAGAGAGAAAAGAATTGGGAGAGTGTGCTGTTGCTGAAGCAGAAGAACAGGGAGTGGCCATTGGTTCTCAGAGATTTTTTATTACCTAGATAAAATGCTAAGTGCAATCTATCACTGGTTAGACAGTGACATATGGACCCCAAAATTGTAAACATTCACCCACCATGCTCTCCTCCCCTCTAGAACACTGCACATACTGTGATTCCCTTGGTCATAAACCCTGTTTTCTATTTCCCTTAGTGTCAATGTCACCTCCTATCTGAAGCTTTTCTTGACTGCTGAGACCACGGTGGGCCATCATCTTCTATATGTCTATCGAGCCTTGGGCAGTGAGTGGCATCTGGAGCCTGAACTTGCATCCGTATTGCCTGTTTATATAAATCATATATTGTTCTTGCCCTACTGGGATTTTCTTAGTAGGGCTTGGCACAAAATAGGCATCAAATAAATTTTTTCTGAATGAGTGTTGCAGAAAGTAGTCACTGTAGGTTCTGGCAAAAGGATAAAATGACAAATAGATTCAGGGTGATTATTTGGATGTTATCCAAAACTGGACTGAGGGAAAGAGATTTGAACATAGATACAAAAATTCTCAAGAAAATACTAGCAAACTGGATCCAACAACACATCAAAAGGACCACACACCATGATCAAGTAAGGTTTATTCCCAGGATGCAAGGATTTTTCAATATATACAAATTAATCTAGTTCTTTGAAAACTGATACAAATGTGATACAAACTGAAGAATAAAAACCATATGATCATCTCAATAGCTGCATAAAAACTTTTCAACAAAATTCAACACCTATTTATGATTAAAAACTCTCCAGAAAGTGGGCATAAAAGAAAACTATCTCAACATAATAAAGGCCATATATGACAAACTCACAGCTAACATCATACTCAATGGTGAAAAACTAAAAGCATTTACTCTAAGATTAGGAACAAGACAAGGGTGTCTATTCTCGCCACTTTCACTCAACATTATTTTAGACGTCCTAGCCATGGCAATCAGAGAAGAAAAAAGAAATAAAAGGAATCCAAACTGGAAAAGAGGAAGTAAAACTGGTACTGTTTGCAGATTACATGACACTGTACATAGAAAATCCTAAAGATGCTATCAAAAAACTACTAGAGCTCATCAATGAATTCAGCAAAGTTGAAGGAAACAAAGGAATATGCAAAAATCTGTTGCATTTCTATACACTAACAATGAAAGATCAGAAAGAAAAATTAAGGAAACAATCTCATTTACCACCACATCAAAAAGAATAAAATACCTAGGAATAAACCTACCTAAGGAGGCAAAAGACCTGTACTCTGAAAGCTATAAGACACTGATGAAAAAAACTGAAGATGATACAAACAGATGAAAAGATATACTATGTTCTTGAATTGGAAGAATTAATATTGTCAAAATGACTATACTACCCAAAGCAATCTACAAAATTAATGCAATCCCTATCAAATTGGCAATTTTCAAAGAACTAGGTAAAAAAAAAAAATTAAAATGTGTATGGAAACACAAAAGACTCTGAATAGCCAAAAGAATCTTGAAGTAGACTAGAACTGGAAGACTCATGCATCCTGACCTCAGACTATATTACAAAGTTACAGTAATCAAAGTAGTATAGTACTGGCCCAACAGAAATACAGATCAATGGAGCAGGATGGAAAGCTCAGAAATAAACCCCCACATCTATGTTTAATTATTCTATGACAAAAGGGGAAAGAATATACAATGGAGAAAAGACAGTCTCTTCAGTAAGTGCTGCTGTGGAAACTGGATAGCTATATGTAAAAGAATAAATTAGAACATTCTCCACTACCATACAAAAAATAAGCTTGAAATGGATTAAAGACTTAAATATATGACCAGATACTATAAAACTCCTAGAAGAAAACAGACAGAAAGCTCTTTGACATAAATAACAGCAACATCGTCCTGGATCCATCTCTTAGACTAATGAAAATAAAAACAAAAATAAACAAATGGGACCTAATTAAACTTAGAAGCTTTTTCACAGAAAAGGAAACCATAAACAAAACAAAAAGACAGCCCACAGAATTGGAGAAAATATTTGCAAATGAAGTAACTGACAAGGGATTAACCTCCAAAATATATAAGCAGTTCATGCATCTCAATCTAAAAAACCAGACAACCTAATCAAAAATGGGCAAAACATCTAAATAGATATTTCCCTAAAAAGACATAGAGATGATCAAAAAGCAATGAAAAGATGCTCAACACTACTAATTATTTGTTGTTGTTGTTGTTCAGTTGCCAAGTCATGTCTGATTCTTTGTGATTATTAGAGAAATGCAAATCAAAATGCAATGAGTCATCACCTCATCAGTCAGAATGGCCATAATCAAAAACTCTACAAACAAAAACGCTACAGAGGGTGTGGAGAAAAGGGAACCCTGCTACATTGTTGGTGGAAATGTAAGTTGGTACAGCCACTACGGAGAACAGCATGGAGGTTTCTTAAGAAAACTAAAAACAGAACTACCATATGATATTTCAATCTCACTACTGGGCAAATACTTGGAGAAAACCATAATTTAAAAAGATACAGGCACCCCAACATTCATTGCAGCACTATTTACAATGGCCAAGACATGGAAGCAACTGAAATGGTCACTGACAGAACATTTTTTTTTGTCCATGCTGAATGGACAAAGAAGATGAGGCACATATATACAATGGAATATTACTCAGCCATCCAAAAGAATGAAATAATGCCATTTGAAGCAACATGGATGGGCCTAGAGGTTATCATGCTAAAAAAAAGTAACAGAAGTTGGACAGAGAAAGACAAATATCAATGACATTATTTATATGTGGAATCCAAAAAAATAATACAAATGAATTTATTTGTAAAACAGACTCACAGGCTTCAAAAACAAACTTATGGTTATCAAAGTGGAAAGGTGTTGGGGAGGGATGAATTAGGAGTCTGGGAATTAACATATATATACTACTATATATAAAATAATCAACAAGGACCTACTGTATAGCACAGAGAACTCTACTTAATGTTCTGTAATAACCTATATGGAAAAAGAATCTGAAAAAGAATAGATATATGTATATGTATAACTGAATCACTTTGTTGTACACCTGAAACTAACACAGCATTTTAAATCACTTATACTCAAATATGAAATAAATTTTTTAAAAAATGAGATTTGAGGGGAAATTTCTAGCCTAGAATTTCCTTTCTTGTATCTTATCTAGGTCATCTTCTCCTTCCAGTTTCGTGAGGTACATTCATAGAATGACAGCTATGCAAAGGTAAGGCCACCCCAAGGGCAATTGTGAAGGGAAATCCCTGCTAAGAAACATCAGGTGATGTGTGAAGTATGTTTATAAAACAATAAAACTTCTAAAAAAGTAAATACAGGGACTTCCCTTACAGTCCAGTGGTTGAGACTGTGCTTCCAGTGTAGGGGGTGCAGGTTCAATCCCAGGTCAGGAACTAATACCCCACATGCTGCAGTGCATGGTCAAGACATTAAATACATCAACAAACAAACCTGTATTCATATACTGCTTCAACAGAAAGAGAGATCTTCGCTCTAACAATATAGCAGGATTTTTTAATACAGTTGGGCATATGTCCCCATGCAAGACATCGCCTTTGGTGAGTACATACCTATTTGTACTTAATCTAACAAGACAGACGCTCTTCAAAGCACTCATTGGCTTGTTTGGAATCCCATTCTGTGTTTGAGCTAACTTTATTGGAATCCTGATGATGGAAATTCTTAAGTCTCTGGATGTCAGGCTTGGTTTTAAGAAACAGACAAAGCCCTTGGGTAAAAAGCTTTAATTTTTATTTCTTTGTTTCCAGTTTTTCATTCATTCTTTTTTTTTTGGTTGTGTCATGTGACATGTGGCATTTTAGTTCCCCAACCAGGGATTAAGCCTGGGTCCCCTGTAGTGGAAGCATGGAGTCTTAACCACTGAACTGCTAGGGAAGACCCTTCTTTAACACTTTAAGTATCTCCTGTATTTTGCTTTAGATATTTGTCTCTAAGACATGGATTTTTGCATTCATACAAAATGTGCCCTTCCCTTAAGTTCTGTTTGTACCCAGAAAGTCAGCCATCTGAAAGTACGACTTTCCAGCTATAGCCTAGGGCACATGGACCTCTCCGGACATTCCTCTTCTGTCTCCATGGGCCAAATAGGAGGCCAAGTTCATTATTTTTTGCATGGGCATGCTTCACGGACTCCAGACAGACATTGCCCTCGCTATGTCCAATGTTCTTTTCTATCATGACTCCCTTTCATACACAGAAGTTGACTGTGTCAAATAGGTAATGAAAGGAAAGACTAGGTCTTTCTGTTGGCTACACAAAAATATTTAAAATAATCCTAATAGAATTAACCACAAAACCAAAGCTTGTTAAGTCTTGAAGCTCCTCAAGCCAGCAGGCCTGCTCCTCTGTCACATAGTGCATAAAGCTTGCACTGCTTACGGCTTCCATTCTAAAGCCCTGCCGTAAGGCACCTCACACTTTGCTTCTCAACGGGACATCTGGATTCTGAATTCATGACTTCTTTTCCTCTTTGTGGTCTCTCCTGGCCTCTTGGACCTGAAGTTTATCTCTTTTTTCCTAGCTTTCACATGCTTTATCCATCCTCAAACACGATTCTTAGCGCTAAGTTACCCTTAACCACCCAATCTTGCTTGGCCATCAAGATATTATCTCTTAGCTTAGGTGGTTGTGAGCACTTCCATCAAGGACATGCTGGCACCTCCAGCCCCAAATCTCTGAACTAAAAGTGAGTCTAAAGGTCACTAACAGCTGAATTTACCCACTAACATAAGTTATTAACTTTATTTTACTTTACCAATGTTTATCTGAAATTCTAATAATGTTAGCCTACACTCTGAACATCCCTGACTACAGAGTCTAGGCAGATGTGTGGCTGTGGCAAGCTAGACCATGGGTGGTAATATTTACCACTTCTTTACCCAGCAGCCTGGATATGGAGATGGAAAACATGAATCCACAAACTGATGTAAATAGAAAAATTGCATAGGCAGGGGCTCAACTTCTAGTTGCTCCATGGGACAAAGAGGCAGCAGTAGCTACAAGCAAGAAATCCTGCTTTTAACACTCTCAAGGTTGGCTCAGAAACAATGGGAACTTTCAGCAGATCGTCCTATGTAGTTGCAAGAACCCTCAACAGCAGTACATCTGCAAGAAGCCAGTGGGCTGTTGGCCGGCTTTGTTTATATTTCCTCTTTTTTCCTTCTCCTCAACTTTGCTTCTTCCAACTCTGGAGCCCTTTGGCCCGCCGTCACCTTCGTGCAAGAACTGACTGTTACTTACCATGCCCTTTAGTGTCAGATCTGCTAAGGGAGACCGGTTGCCATGGAAATCTGGCCAAACATGTAAATCAACAGTGAGGAAACCCACAGGCTGAGCCTTCTTAATCAGATCCAGGTGACTGTTCAAATATGCATATACACTCTGGCGTCTGGAAGAGAAGAAGATGTTGTTTTTAAAAGGGGGGTTAGGGTCAGGGAGCAAACTGCTCTGTAGAAAGAAACTGTTTGTACTCCTACATCAGATCCAGAAAGTAAGTGGGGTCCCAAAAAGCTTCAGCAAAAAATTACCCCCAACTTACAGACATCAGCAAACCACACTCTCAGATCACACTGTGCTCTCACCAAGGACAGGAAACATGTCCTGGTGGAAGGTGGAAAGGTCTGGACGCAAAAGACCAGATCCAAGAATGGCTTTTCTCCATAGTAGGTATGTAACCATGAAAAAGTTATTCAAACTTTCTGAATCACTCTCTTGGCATCTGTAAAAAAAGCCATTATAATTCCTGCCCAACTGACCTCATAGGATTATTGTGAAGATCAAAGGAGACTATGCAGGTGAAGATACATGATTCTGCAAACTGTACAGTGCTGGACATATGTAAAGGATTTTTAAAAATCAGTATTACTAATTGTAACAATAATAATTTGACATATGGAGAAAAATGTAAGTTCCTGGACTCAGGATGGGAGTTTGCTGAAAGCAGTGATAGGATGGGCTGGATGCAGTTGGGATCAACAGCTGGGAGACTTGATTTCCAACCCCAACCTACCTAATGACAATGCATTAGTTCTTGTTCTTTTGAAGAGTTAGTTTCTTTATATGTAGAATGAAAGAGGCAGATGACCTTTCATTGTCTCATTCTATTTACTTGAGAGAGAGCCAAAGAGGTTGGGCTCGGGAGGATGGGCTTAGGGCAGGCAGAACCAGGATCTGTATCCAAGACTGTCCTGGATAGAGACCCTGGCTCTACCTGTTCTCACTGGGTGACATAAGCCAGTGACTTAACCTCTCTGAACTTCAGTTTCCCATACATATAATGAGTGGGAAATTTCACCTTACTGGGTGAAACCCATTGCATGACACAAAGATTAAAGTTGGTTAGCTGTCCTCTCTTTAAAGTGCTTCCTTCTCTTGAACTCACAATTCTAGAAGAAAGTGGACTAGTATCCCATGCCACCACCCACTGTTGCCCTTGGAACCATAGCTTTAAAGTATAAAAACACAGCTTGAATAATGGCAAGTAAAAAAAGTATAGGAGATCAATGACCAAGGGATGCTGATACATAAGATACCTAACATATTTATTATTTACATTTAAAATGCTTTAGGAATACAGCTCAGCGGTTCCTAGTTCTAGTTTTGCAAAACTGAATGTCTTTTTGGATCCTATGAAATTCCTGAAAATTTTTTACACTAGGTATAAAGAAATAAACAAACAAGTGGTGGTTTTCAAACTCTTACAGTATATAAATTTTATGTAGAACTCCAAGATAGAAAATACAGAAAAACAAAAGTAATCTATATAAGTACTTGCATGTGTATGTGAGAGAGTGTGTGTGTGTGTGTGTGTGTTTGTGAGATGTGTCCTGGGTGGAGGTGCGGGCAGTCATCCTTACCAGGCACTCTCTTTGGTCCTTGACCTGACATCTCATTCCCATTTGGAAAAATCTTTGAACCTCTATCAGAAGATGAAGATCTTGCTGGGAAAAGGCTTACTAACCAGAGCAACATTAACTGCTGCTCCTCCTTCCTCTGGCCTTCAACCACAACCCAATGAGCCAGGTACCGGCAACACCCCTTACAGAGGGAATGTGTAAGGAGTGAAGACATGTGACCAAGTTCAAACTTAAACTCTCTCTGTGATTCTGAAGCCATGTGCTTTCTGTATCTCTGGCCAGGGATTATTTGTCAAAGCCCCAAGTTTAAGCTCTGTTTTAGAATGATTCTATAATAGTGTTGGGCTTCCCTGGCGGCTTAGTGGTAAAGAATCTTCCTGAAATGTAGGAGATGTGGGAGACTCAGTCTCAATCCCTCGGTTGGGAAGATCCCCTGGAAAAGGGCATGGCAATCCACTCCAGTATTCTTGTCTGGAGAATCCCATGGACAGAGGAGCCTGGCGGGCTACAATCTACAGGGTTGCAACAGTCTATACAGTTGGACATGACTAAAGTGACTGAGTACAGTGCATGCATGATAGTGTTAGGCAAGGGTCCTCTGAGGTCTTCATAGAAGACAAGGCCAGAACCACACATCTGGGGGGAATACGAATGTACCCTGCTTTTACATCTCCCAGCTTCTCTGCTCCTGGTCCAACAGAATCATCTGGTCAACAATGGCCATAAGAACATTCTTTCCACCTAGAAGTCAAGAGTCTGCATTAATTGTAGCTTCAGAAAAACATCACTGCACTTAGAGTAAAGGGATTTAAAAAAAAAAAAGCACATGTCTATAAATCTTTTGTCTCTCAAGGAATCTCAGAGCAGGGCATTTGGTTTCAGACATCTGGGTCAATAAGAATCTATTGGCCTAATTACTATTGATTCGTCATTGTCTCATTTACTGTGGGTCTTTGCAAACAGTGAGATTCATTTAGCCTCTACATATATGGTCACTCATGCACTAATGAGATCCCTGGGGGATGGGGCATATGCTGACCCCTTTGACTCCTAACCTCCTCGCAGCTGTATGTTTATTCTTTGAATGCAGCCATTCTCCTGCACATTTTTTCAATTATCCCTTACCACGTGTGCTGAGTATATCATTCAAAATGAAATGCACTTGGAAAACATTAAAATAACAAATGCACATCATTATTCACATAACTTTAACCTTGCATGGTGCCTTTTTTGGTTCTGACTTTGTTTCAGTTTGTATGTTTTATCAATTCTTTCCCAAATGGTGGTCTGCCCTCTTTCAGCTTGGGAATCATATATTAACTGTTCCTAGTGGATCTGTCTCCCTCTTTCTCATGAAAATTTCAGGCTCATATGTCCTCTCTTAGAGAGAGAAATCCTTGCTCTCCTAGTCCTGGTGCGTATGAAGAAAATACAGTTTCAACAATCACAAAGCGACTTCACTGTGTGCCAGGTGGCTGACCAGACACAATAAACCTCTCCAAGCCCGGTTTACTTTTTTGCCATCAGGGCCAATACTTTTACCTTATAGGCTGTTCTGAAGATTAAATATGGAGTCCTGAGTACTATAAAATGACAGACGATCGATAAATAGTTCCCTCTTGTTTCTATCACAGGACATTCATTTCTAGTTTTTTACAAATATAAGAGTCAGGGAAGATTTTTTTTTCAGACTTTATGGCTCACAATCTTCAATGCAGACAGCACCCCTGGAATGTCTCCTTTCCTTCTCCATAAATCACTTAACTCTTTGGATTCACAGGCTGCCCTAAAGTATGGTTACCACACTTTCAAATCCCAAATCAGAACACATGGTGTAACTGAAGAATTTGTGCCCTTTCCAGGACAAAGAGAAAGTCTTGGAAAAGAAGCTTCCACACTCTTTCTAGTTCCTCCTTTTTGGCCCACTGCAAAAGGTATTCTGCTTGCACTTCCCCTCTCCCTTACCCCACCCCATTCTACTAAGATGGGTCCCACCATAAAGATCAGTCCCCTCTTTGTCGCTATCTCCAATGGGCCATGATTTACCTTTATTTCACTTGAACTGTCTTTTGCAGTTTGTACCGCATGACCATTCCTTACTCATTTGTTTTGATCCCCTTGTTTCCAGGCCACAATTCTCGTTTGGTTTCCTATCTCCTCTCCAGCTGGTTCTCTTCCTCTGTTTGTCCCTAAGTATATGAAGACTCCCAGAGTCCAGTCCATGGTCCTCTTCTCATTCTTTCTCTACCCTTGGATGAGTCCATCTTGCTTTCACAGCTCCAGTTAACTATCTAGCGCTGAAGACTTCCAAATATACGCCCTTATCTCCAGCTTCTTTCTCTGTGATGAGTTCCATGTCAAATATTCAAGCACCCATCAAATGCTTCTCCCTGGAAGCCCAAAGCGACCTCAACTAAAGATACCTATTAGGACACACATCATCTTTTCTGACATACGCAATCTTCTTTCTATGCTCCTTGGCTTGACCAAAGCCAAGCTCACTTAACTTCCCTGGCGGCTCAGTGGTAAAGAATCTGCCTGCAACATAGGAGACATGGGTTGGATCCCTAGGCAAGGAAGATCCCCTGGAGAAGGAAATGGCAACCAACTCCAGTATTCTTGCCTGGGAAATCCCATGGACAGAGGAGCCTAGTGGCTACAGTCCCTGGGGTCACAAAAGAGCTGGACAAGACTTAGCAACTAAACAACAACAAAAAGCTCACTTAAGTGGTTGCTCAATCATAGTAGGGGCAGAATCAGAGTGGGTATCATATTTGACTTCTCTTTCTCCCTCAGTTTCCAAATTTAAATTTTCACCGGAATCTGTCAATTTATTATTTTAAATATTCCTCTAACCAGCATACTTTTCTCTTGTGCAACTGCCATTCCTTATGCATGCCTCCTTAAATGCCCAGATTAGAGCTTTGGCCTCAGCTTATCTCCCCTATTGAAATTTTGCCCCCTCCAACTGGGTTTTCTGCACTCCTTCCTGGGTGGTTCATTGAAAATGCAACTCTGATTATGACTCCACACCTACCTAAAACTTTTAGTGGCTCCTTCCCATTGCCCTCAAGATAAAGCATAAACTTCCTTGTTTGACACAGATGTTCTTCCTTATTTAGTCCTCGTCACACTGTTCCATACTACAGATGTGGTTTCCATTCCTCCTCCCTCCTCACCCCTGCATACATCATACTCCAGTGACACTAAACTACTTCTGACTTCTCAAAGTATGCAGGTCTTAACCTCTGAATGTTTGCCTATTGTCCTTCTCTCCTAGAATTCTCTTCCTTGCCTCCTTTACCTGCCTATGGTAATCACTGTTCAAGACTCTTTTTATTTTTAATTGAAGTTTTGTAGTTGGTTTACAGTGCTGTGTTAGTTCTTGGTATACAGCAAAGTGATTCAGTTTATATATAAATAACTTGGGCTTCCCCAAGTGGCTCAGCAGGTAAAGAATTCACCGGCAATGCAGGAGACAAAGGAGATGCAGGTTTGATCCCAGGGTTGGGAAGTGTAAATATTGATCCTACATGGAATATTAGAGGTTATTTTTTAACCTCTCCATCTCATTGTAGCACAGGGCTGCCAAAGAGTAGATTTCTGCAGTCACGTGGACACAGCCTTCCAGGCATATGGATGCATCCCACAGAAGAGGGCAGAGAAAAGGAATAATCATCTCGTGACATCCACCCCCCTGCTTCCACTCATGTGCCAGGCACCACGTTGGGCAGCAGTGAATCTGCTGAGAGGGAGAAAAGAAAGAATTGATTTCCTAAGTCAGCATAGCCCTCAGTCTTCTTAGCACCCTAATGAGCACTTTCTTATACTTGCCTGAAGAACAGAAGCCAAAGAGAGACATTGTAATATCCAGCTTATGTCTATTTAAAAAAACATTTCTCATCCAAGAGACATCAAGAATTTACCAATTATCCTGGCACACCCTAGGGGATAAAAGGTGTTAATATCATCACCCTGGCTCTATGATTGCCAGAGCTCAGGGGAGCCTAAGTAAATACTTGTTGATAGACTGATGGTCCCAGTTGTTGGAATGAGGGACCGGGGTTGAAGAATCCATACAGGCCAAGGGAACACAAGAATGGACAGTGAGGACAATGTTTACAAGTGGAGTCCCTATAATACTCATTTCCTCATTGAGAATTAAATGAGATTATGTATATAAATATAAATATATATATATATAAAATTATCACTAAGCACAGTGCTAGGCACATTGCAAATTCTTAAGAAAATGTTCTTGGTCTTTCTTTCTTCAGGGGGAATTTATACAGATTTTAATGGAAAGATTTAGATATACCCTGAGATTTGGCATATGGGGGACCAGTACATTTTAAAAGTGATCCTCAGCGGGATTATGGGAATCACAGAAACAAAAGAGGTTTGAAGAAGAAATCAGATCAAGAAAAATTGATTGTCCTCAAAGGAATAACAAGAAACTCCAGGGGAAGTGGGATAAAAGAAAGACAGACTGGGCAAGAGGATGGGAATTAGCAGAACCTTGCACCTCTGAGAGGCTGGAAGTGAACAAAAGCACACCACTGCCTGCAGAGAGAGCTGCAAAAGTAGCTCAGAATGGGCTGGGCTTCCGTCTCCAGTCCTCCTCCTCCAGGAGATTATCAGCCTGCTGAGGTCAGGATCCCTGGATTCCACTGACCCCTCTTCCCACCAATGGTCTAGTTTATTCTCTATAGAGCACCCAAAGTCATCCTTTTAACCAAAAGTCTTTAATAAAGTCCAGTGGTCTCATAGCTTTCTACAATGACCCACATGGCTTGGCCCTTGGCTAAATTTCAGCTCTCTTCTGTCCCCCATTCTCTTCCACTTTGGTCCAGCCATAGTGACCTTTAAAATGTCTACTGAGTTTGCCAAGCTGGCTTTTGCCTCCAGGCCATGGGACTTGCTGTTCCTTTCATCCAAAGGGATCTTCTTTGCATAATCATGGCTTGTTCCCTCTCTTTATTTAGAGTCCTCTCTGAGTGCAACCTAATGAAGGATGGCTTCCCCACCTGAAATAGCTCCCATCCATCACCTCAACACCTCTCATTCTATGTCTCCTTACTCATCTCTATTTTTTTCTTTAGAATGATGACAAATTCCTGGAGTATGTGCTCTGTCTCTCTCTACAGATACGCACATACATATATATATATGTATGTGTATGTGCATGACCATAATTTCCACGAAAACAGGGACTTCTTTATTTCTTTGTTCACTGTTATACCATAAGTGTTCATAAGACACTTAGCAGACAGTCAGAGGACCCAGATTTTAACCTTGGCTCTGCTGCCAACCTTGAATCCAGCACTTGTGGATTATTATCTTCCCACCAAATCCTGCTATCATTATAACCTCATTCTGAAACACTGGTAAAGAGTCTTTAAGAGAAGTAAGAAAATAATAGGCAGTCTAGAGGAAAAGAGCTGAAGTTATAATCAATGGAAGGTGATCTCTGGCAAAGAAGTAAAATATTCGGATATTTGGCCCCACACAGGAAGAGACTTTGGTTGTCATTTACATGCATGGGTACATCTAGTTCCTGTTTACTCACTTCAAAAGCTCATAAAATAGTCCTCTTCAGGATGAACTCTAGAAGGAGTACAGTAAATAGAGAGTATAAAATATTAAGTCTGTTTATCAACATTTGTCTCTATGGTTTCAAATAGGATTTGTTGATGCTAAGCTCTGAGATAGGGGTGACCTGCATTGCTGTTTTCAGAGAGCCCCAAGTCACACCAAAAGAGGCATACAGTTTTTCATTCCAAGGGATTTGTTGTCCCTTCCAAATAACCAACTTCACATAATAACAACTATTCTTATTTGGTTCTAAGATTTGAAGTATATTGAGTGCTATAGTCCTGATACAGTCTATTTATAGATCTGATAAATAGAGACACATTTTCCTTTGCAAGATAATAGAAGGAAACTAGAAGGGAAGAGAATCAACACTGAATTCCTACTAAATATATGAGCTGGAGATAAAATATAGAATTAAATGAAGCCAAGGATGTAGATGGGGTTATGGAAAAAGACCACAAAGACAGAATAGCTCCAAGAATGTAGCTGTGATGAACTCTGATGTCAGTGATCAAGAAGAGGATCATGAGCTTGAAAAGGAGATTAAGAAAGAGTCAGACATACAGAAGCAAAACTGGGTGAGGATGACATTCTAGACAACCAAGAGAAGAGAGTATTGGAAAGAGAGGAGTGATCACTGGTGCCGCATGCAGCTGGAAGCTCAAGGAAAGGGGCTGGAAGGCATCCTGAGTTTGCTGAAAACTGGAATAGTAAATGTTTCAGGGGCTGATGACAGCATTCAAACTTGAGTGGGCAAGGGTGGAATGAGGAAACTGACCAGGAGTACAGGCAATGCTTTGGGGCAGCTTAGCTCTAAAGAGAAGGAAAAATACAGGGAGGTAGTAAGAAAGGCGGATGAAGTCAGTTGGCACGTGAAGGGATGTGGGATTTAAGTAGAGCCTGACTTTAAGAGTGAATTCTATAAATTAATGCTTCTGGTCCACCCTATGCTGTGCTTTCTCTGAGTTTGCATGCTAACCCATAAATTCCTTCTTCCTATTTTCAGTCGAAACTACTTACATGAGGTTCAGCTACAGAAGAAAGTTCTGGAAATTTTGAGGATTTCATGGCAAAGTCTAAACTCTCCCTTAGGTTTGTGTTGAGCTTTAAGGTCTTCAGAGACTGGCGTTCCCATGGTCTATTTTCATCCTTATAATAATTGGAAAATGAGTTAAGCAGGGTGGTATTATTGTAATTTTATGGGTGAGGAAACTGAGTCATCAAGAGATTTATGGCAGAATCGGTACAAGAAGCCAAGACCTCTGATTCCCAGTCCAGTGTTCTTGCTACTCCCTGAGAAGGTAGGCAGGTGATAGATGATGGACAACTGCTGCTTAACCCTAGAATGATCCCCTCCAAAAAAAAATCCTCCTCTTTTATGATCATTTGTAATAGCAGTAGAAGTTGTGGTAGTGGTGGTTGTCATTGTCATTGTACAGTTTATGAAATCTTTCCAAATACTCAAATTCTTGGAGTTACCCATAGCTGGCTCTCTCCTCTCTACTGGGCTCTCTATCCTATGTCAGTTAAGGAAACTAAGGTTCACACAACAATGCATGTGAGAGCTGGGATTTGAATCCAGATCTTGGAATTCTGTATTTGCACTCTTTTCTGTGGGTTAGAGGTTTATAAATGCTGGAACTCCTCGAGAATCTGATAAAAGCTATGGCCTCTCTTTCCAGAAATATACACATAAATATGTAATCAACAAAACTTTGCACACAATTAGTGGTTCACTGATGATCTGAGGTTAGGCATCCCTCCTCTAGGTTATGTGGACTCTAAGCCAACTAAAATGCTAATTATTGGTTAAGTGGTGTGATCCCTCTGGTACAATGGTAATGACCTTGTACTAGAAACTCCTAGAAGGGAAAAACATACGAAGACTTTGAGACTCTTGGTCAGGGTCAAACCCCCTCTATACCCTGACAACACGGTGTTTATATTCCAGTCAGTATGCACTTCCTTCTGCGCTGTGCAGGTGTGCCTTGCCATGATTGCATGTCCCTTGGTGGAAAGGAAATGTCTAATACAAGTGACTACAACACCTTTTATCACTATCTCTATCATTTACTGAATACCTATTACAGCTCAGCAACTGTCGTTGTATCCCAGACACTATTCAAATTCATTTAATCTTCTCAACAACCTAATGAGGTGCTTACTGTTATTTTCCTGTAGAGTGAAGTATGAAGGCACAATGAGGTTAAATAAGTTGGGAGGGTGACAAGATCCTAAGGGCCGAAGCTGAGACAGGCAATTTGGCTCCAGAATCTATGATAATAACCTTCACCTTAGACTTTCTCCCTTTTGCCAGGTACTAGCTACACTAATGGAACTTCTCTGATAATATTATAAAATACCTTATTTTGTTAAAAAGCCCAACAACTAGCATTAATATCATGAAATTAATTTGATAACTATTCTTCAAACTTTTTAAAAAATTATTTTAGATTTATAGAAAAATTGCAAAAACAGTATGCAGACTTCCCTTATACTCATCATCGAAGAAATTAACACAAATACTATAGTATTACTAATCTCTATACTTATTTGAATGTTGACAGTTTTTTCCCACTAATGGCCTTTTTCTGGCTAAGATCAAAACCAACCCATGATCATATATTGTTTCCAGATGCAGGAGCATCTTAGTCTCTTCAAATCTGGGACAGTTCTCTAGTAATTCCTTAAATTTCATAGTCTTTGAGGCATGTTTGCTAATAATTTTGTAGAATGTCCCTCAATTTGGGTTTGCATAATGTTTCCTCATGTTTACACTGAGGTGATGCATTTTCGGTTAAACATTACAAAAATGATGCTGTATTCTTCTCAGTGCATCATAAAATGAGGTCCATGTTGCTGATGTATCTCATTGCCAGTATTGTTAGTCTTGATCACTTGGGTAAGGTATTGCCTGCCAAATTTCTCCACTGTGAAGTTAAGATTTCTTCACTGTTTATCTTTTATTTTAGTAAGTATCTTACAGTGAAATACTATGGGACTATGTAAATACCCTGCTTTTTAAAAAAATTTATTTATTTTTTTATTGAAGGATAATTGCTTTACAGACTTTTGTTGTTTTCTGTCAAACCTCAACATGAATCAGCCACGGATATACATATGTCTCTTTCCTTTTTAACCTCCCTCCCATCTTTCTCCCCATCCTACTCCTCTAGGTTGTTACAGAGCCCCTGTTTGAATACCTTGCTTTGTATCAGACTCTCACTCACTAATTTTATTTATTTACTTGTAATACAGTTGATTTAAAATGTTGTGTTAGTTTCACACATACAGCAGAGTGATTCAGTTACACATATACACACATTCCTTTCCATTATGGCTTATTACAGGATATTGAAAGAAGTTCCCTATGCTATAGAAGCACCTTGTTTTTTTTTAATATATATATAATATACTATATATATATAGTAGTTTGTATCTACTAATCCCAAACTCCTAATTTAATCCTTCCCCAACTTTCCTCTTTGGCAACCATGAGTGCTAGGTGTACACATTGCTATGAAGGTGCCATTACTTCTAAGCCATCTCAGCAGAGATCACTAGAGAACAAATAAATATGTCACACCCACTCACACATGAATATATGTATCTATATTTTATTTCTACCTAGATCCAGCAGTATATAAACTAAAAAGCCACAAGTTGATACTGATACCTCTGATTTCCATCCATTATCATACTGTTCATTCTAACTTTCTCTTTTTCTTATCTATGGGAAACCTGGCTCCCATCATCTGCAAAAAAAAAATCTATTTTTCTGCTCAACTATAGTATATACATAAAGGATTTTCAGAATAGCTAACTGATACTATAAAAAACAAACTCATTAATAACAGTACATTATTTATGTAGTTGTTTTTATCTTTAGCCATACAGCATACTCTCAAAATATTCTTTCTCAGAGTTACTTAGGTTAGTTTTTTTCTTTCTCAAATCCCTGTTAGTGTGATCATGTTATTATTAATACAATAGGTTCCTTTTCTTTCCTTTTTTTTACTATTTGCATTTCACCCCCATCACACACATCTATCCAAGTATCTATCTATCCATCCATCCATCCCCCATCCATCTATCTATTATTTATTTTCAGAGGGACATGAAGCATCATCATGATTCTGAGAGTCAGAGCTACATAAGAAGGCATACTCCAAGAAGTGCTGTTCCCTCCTACTACCCTGTTCCCATTTCCCCATTATTTCCATCGCATTCCTACCCACACCCCGCTATAGTTAATAACTTCATTAGTTTCTGATTTAACTTTCCTATACTTCTTTTGCATAAATGAGTAGATACACATATATTTTCTTATATCACCTTCTTTCTACATAAAAAAGAGTATACTGCAAAACTCCTTTATACTCTGCTTTCTTCCCTTAACAATATATTCTAGAAACCACTCCTATCAGTTGCTATCCTGTTTCATAGACAAAAAGACAGGCTTAGAGAGATCGAATAACTTACCCAAGGTTACACTGTTAAGAAGCAGAAAAAGTGTTTGAATCCAAGAAGCTCTGACTCCAAAATCCACACACCCTCTTCTACATCAGAGCATCTCAACCATGGTCACTAGAATATTTTATGGGGATGTCTAGGTTCTTTGTGAGTTATCGTAGGCTGTTTTGAAAATGAATACATGTATGTTCTGAATCATCCAGATGACTATCTTATAACCAAGAACTGCCAGGCATTTTCATTGCTCACAGAATCTGAAAATCATGCAGCCGCCTAAAGTCAGCGCCACAGTGCAGCTGGGCGGGGAAATCTGTAGGGAACAGAGCGAGCCATTACCTGGCTGTGGCCTTGGCTTGGAGTTCAGGGAAGGCAGCGTGGCCCTGCACCACGTGGTCTATCTGAAACACAAGAGAGAGGGGTCAGTTTTATAGCTTCTCTAGTTTATGTTTAAGCCAGACAAAGATATATTAAAATGTCTGTTTCTTTCAATTCCTTGTCTACAGAGGAGCCAAGAATGCTAAAAAGCTAACTCAGCAAGAGTGTCTCAGCTCTTTCAGAAATCTAGCTTTGTTTAACTAACTGCTGGCTTCTTGGATTTATAAAACAAAGAAGTTTAAAGAGAAGAACAGTAGGAAATGAAACTCCCAAGGCTGAACTGGTAGCAGCAGGTAGTGTCAGATCTAAGAGTGAGGTCTGACAGAGGGTGAGAAGGAGCCATAACTCAAATAACTCAGGGTAAGTGTTTGGGATTGGGGAGGGGGACTCGGGTATGAAAAACACTGACCTCTGGGTTACATTATCTGCCCCTCCTCCTGTTACCCCATGCTATCACCCCAGGGCAATGCCAGACCTTGAATTACTCTCTGCATCTTACTAATGGAAAAGCTGAGTGAAAGAGACTGTGAGGAGGGAGTCTGAGCTTAAAAAAGCACCAAAGAGTTGCCCCAGAGCTGTCAAGAGAACCTCTCCTGACAGAGAAGTTATCCTGTGGGAAAGTGGGACAGAGCTTTCCAAGGACAGAAAAGCCTGAGCTCTGTGGACAATGGTCTTCTCATTTGAAATTCCATGCCTAGGATTTATTCCTTAATCCACTTGGTGGCTCTAAACAAAATAATATGTGCTAAGTATCAGGAAGGGATGTGTTTCCCCATGCTGTGACTCTGCTTGCTAAAACACACCCAACGCTCGGCTTGAGTTCCTGAACCTAATCTGTGTATTTTCTCAGTGTTTACATGAGTCTCCAAAACAACCATGCTGACCTATTTATTTTCATTCAAACTACGAACAGACCAGTTACTGTGGCCTCATGGAGATAGTTTCTCTGAGCATGCCTCTGGAGAGTCAGGACTGTGTAAAGAGAAAGAAGCTTTGTTCTGGAGTTGCCGAGGCTGGGTCTGGGGTTCTGGCTCCGATAGAAACTAGTTGTGTGACTTTGTGCAAGTCATTTTACTGCTCTGAGCCTCAGTAAGCTCCTCTCCCCCTTTCCCCATCTAGTATTCTTTTAAAACAGGGTTTCTAGGACACAGAGTGTGCTTACCACAATGCCAAAAACAGTATAAATGATACCACTTAAAATTTGTTGACTCCTTTACTATATACCAATACTAAGCTATGCATTTTTACATACATTATCTCATTTATCCTTACAACACTTCTGTGAAGAAGATACTATTATTCACCATGGAGGTGAAAAAACTAGAAGAGATTAAGTATCTTGCCTAGGGGCATAGGGAATAAGTGGCAGATTTAGGTTTCAAACCTAGGTCTCTCTATTTAAAGTCTCTGGTCTTCAGCACTATGTCACATTGTCTCCTGAACTTCTAGGTATAAGGTGTTAAATTCTATTTGTGTTGAGCTGCAAAAATGTTTTAAAATAACACCAAAGCAAGTGGTCATTTCAATGGAAAGAAAGTCATTCAGGTTTTGAATGTTTACTTCCTGAAGGTCCAATTTTCGGTTACTGTAATGAGGCACAATCTGAGCCTTAAAGAGTTTGCAATCTAGTAGGAACATCACAATGAACCCACTGGCATCAATAATGGATAATTAAAGCCATTACTTGATTTGATGCTAATTTCTATGGGAAGTGCTTTAGGAGGTCAGAGAAAGGGGATTTAGATGAGCTTCTCGGAGGAACCACAGAGCCTAGCATGTGAACCACATGCATGAATGCAGTTATTTGGCATTTGCCAACTGTCTACCTCACCAGGTACTATGACTAGGTTCTGGGATAGAGTGGAAAAAAGAAACACATATAATGCATAGTAGCAAAAGGAAAGAAGTAAAGGACAAGCAGTTTGGAGGAGTAAAGGGCTGCAGGCAAGGGATGCCAGAAAGTAGGCTGTGATGAGCAGAGATATGAAGATGGAAAGACAAATCTGGTATAGACAGCAGGAGATTGGTCTAGTCTCAAGACTGGCATTACAGATGCTCAATAAATATCCACTGAATAAAGGTGGGACGTATGAACCATAATGGGCCACATGCTCACAGAATACCACGTACTTCTTGGGAACACTTACCACCCTTTATATTTGTATCTGTCTGTGTGGGGCACTCATGGTCAGAGAGTAACTGTATACTAAATTAGAGAATAAATGAAGTGGTGAAAATACGGGTACATGAGGAGGGTGTGGACTGCCAGTGGTTCTTCAAAGTCAGATAAGTGACTATAGTTTTACTGAATTATAGGCTGTAGGAAATTATCTTGATTTGTGGAGCAAAATAATGACAAGTTAAGGAAAATTAACCTAGCAGGGAAGGCACAATGGGTAGGAAACACAGACAGGATTCAGAGGCTGACGTTGGGAATACAAGGCATGAATATTCCCTGCCTTTGCTCTATTGTAGCATTTATCAAGTTAATCAAGTTCTTCTCAATTATTAGTTTATATGTCTATCTCTTACCTTACCCTCTGAGCTCTTTTAAATCAAAAGCCTTGTAATTTCCCATTCTTCAGTGCCTGCAATAATGCCTGACATCTCGAATGGATGAACAAGATACATTTTGAATGAAATAAAACAAACTTGAAAGAAAGTGAAGTTGCTTAGTCATGTTGCTTTGCAACCTCATGGACTGTAACCTACCAGGCTCCTCCGTCCATGGGATTTTCTAGGCAAGAGTATTGGAGTGGGTTGCTATTTCCTTCTCCAGTTGATCTTCCCGACCCAGGGATCGAACCCAGGTCTCCCACATTGCAGGCAGATGCTTTACTGTCTGAGCCACCAAACTTAGTGACTGAATCGTTACAGAATATAAGAAAATCAGAGTGAAAAGATGCTTTGGACTTTTGGGTCTAAGTAAAGGAAATGTGGTCATTGTAATCACATCTTCTTATTTTCTGTATTTATGATGCTTTGGGATCTGGGGCCCTGGTAACCCTGGAGAGACTGTTCCTTCCATTGTTAGCCAATTCCCAGGGATAGTGAAGGACTCATTGGCCTGTGAGCATTGTCTTTCATATGCAAAGTAACTGATCCAGAGCCCACCTCCTCACCAACCCCTCTATGGGCCACTATGTTCCTGCTGTAATCACCCCAGAGTCAGGAACCAGACAACTCGGGACAACCCTAGCACTTGCTGTGTGGCCTGGCATGGTGTGGCCAGCCCTGTCTTTCTGAGAACCGGGAATAACAAGTTATCCTTTTAAAAGTTAATTGTCTCCTGATCTGTGGGCTTCCAGGGCTTTCCAGGTGGCACTAGTGGTAAAGAACCCACCTGCAGGAGACATAAGAGATGTGGGTTTGATCCCTGGGATGGGAAGATCCCCTGGAGGAGGTCATGGCAATCCACGCCAGGGTTCTTGCCTGGAGAATCCCATGAGCAGAGGAAACTGGCCAGCTACAACAGAGTTACAAAGACCAACTGAAGTGATTGAGCATGCGCATGCACGCAGTGCAGGCTTCGTCAAACCTGAATAATAATAAAATCTATATTTTAAAACAGCAGCTGAAACATGGGACTCGGGAAAAGGCTTAGGTTCAAACTCATGGTCTATACTTATATCCTCTGCTATCTAAGTTACTTGACCTCACAAAGCCTCTTCTCTTGGACCTCTACAATGTGGATAGTAAAATTTGCTTTGCAGGCAAGGTTGTGGTGAGTGATGTAGAGACGGTTTTTCAGATCATAACACCTATTATTAAAAAGAAGGAGGTACCACCCAAACAGTAAAAATAGCTGGAAGAACAGGATTTAAAAGGTCAGCTGCAGTTTCATTTTTCCACAGTATCTGATGGTAAAGGCCCACCCTGATTAACAAACCAGGGGCCGCCGGTCTGTCGAATAATTGAGCACTCATTTCAAAACCCTGGAGTGCCTGTTCCAAGGGTTGATCTTTTTATATATGTTCTATCCTCTAGCATTTAGCACAGTATAGCACATCACAGAGTCCCATTAGTGGCTATTTGTCTCCCAATGAAATAACCAGTTTTACCACAATAACTATATTTGCCAAGTGGTTGCCATAGAAATACATAGACAGAACTACCCTAACTCTATGACTCTTTTCTTGTTTCTTCCATCTTCTCAGATTTCAGCTCTGAGAGCCGGCAGCTGTAGGAGTAGGCAGAAAAGACTACGAACTATTTGGAGAGGTAGGAAGCTTACACTGGCTGGGTGGAGTCACATCTTCAGGATGGCTTTCAGGTCAGGATCAAGAGGAAAAAGGCCATCTAACAATACACAAGTAGAATTTTTGTTTCTTTTTTGCATTTCCTTATAAAGGTGGAATATAGGAAAAATAGAAATGCAATACAATAGAAAACAGAGATCATACATGTGTAGTATGAGGTGACATCTGGCCCACAGATGTACTTTATTTGGGATATATAATGTTTTTAAAAATGAGCCAATGTTTTCGAATTGAGAGATGTCGCTTTCAATCCAGATTTTGGTTTCTATTGAAGAAGCAGTGAATATAAAACACTGGGTCACCCAGATTCCCCATGGCAAGAGTCAGCTGGAGCTGAGTGGGGACTGATCGCCTCAGACAGGCCTGCACCCTCCACTTTGTGAGAGACGCCACCACTCAATTTATCATCATGATGGCACTAATGCTTTACTCGGAGTAGAGATTTATTTCTCTATGCCTATCTCTCAGTCAAAGGAAGGAACATGGAATTCAGCCCAAGAGTACTGTAAGCTGAAAAGAGAAACTGCTCTGGAGAAGTGAAAAATATCTCTTTGCCTGGTCTGTTTGTTCATTTACGCTATCTGTCTAACTCCTTTAAGCACTGCAGTTTTTGACCCTTGATATGGCACAGAGAGAGCATAGTCAAGAACTCGTGAGATCTGAGCTCTGCTCTGGCTCAGGGCATGACCTTGGACAAGACCATTTCTAATTCTCTCTCTAAAACATTTAATAAGTTAATATGACAGAAAGGCAAGAGCTTGTAAAATTATAGAGAACTGCACCATTTGAGATATCAAAACTGTTGGCAAAGAGTTTACAGGCAAGGAAAAGACAAATTTAAAATGTAAGAATTTTAGGTTCCATAATTGTTTTTGCTAAGACAAAGCTGTCTTATTGCATGATGGGCTTTTCTCTATTAAAAACAGCTTTATGTGTTACTCTTGAGACTGTCTTTTTCCTTCTTTACAGATAGGAATCAATTAGGCTTAGGGTCATCACTTGGGACAACTGTCTTTTTTCCATTTGTATTTACCTGTAATGTCACTTTTTCATCTAAGCTATTTCAACCCTCTTTAAAAAAGATTATTTATTTATTTACTTACTTATTTAGTTTTGGCTGTGCTGGGTCTTCATTGCTGTGTGGAACTTTGTCTATCTGTGGTGAGCAGAGGCTGCTCTCTAGTTGCAGTGGGAAGGCTTCTCACTACGGAGGCTTTTCTTGTTGTGGAGCACGGGCTCTAGGGCTTGCGGGCTTCAGTAGTTGGGGCTCCTGGGCTCTGGAGCACAGGGTCAATAGCTGTGGCACACGGGCTTAGTTGCTCTGCAGAATTTAAGATCTTCCCAGGTCAGGGATGCCTGATCTGGGACCCATGTTTTCTGCATTCGCAAATGGACTCTTTACCACTGAGGCATCAAAGGAGTCCACTATTTCAACTCTTTATTTAACTAATATTAGCTCAAAGCAAAAACGTTTTGCTTGATTTCTCCCAGCTTTGAAATTCTCATGAAAATCTAATGAAAGAAGAAAGCCCACTTAAAAAAAAAAAAATTGATTGTGAGTTTCAACACTGAACAGCTCCTAGGAACAACAAACATTCCTGAAAGAAAATATAAACTATGTGTTTTTTGGTTTTTTTTAACAACTTTAGCTCTTCAAAGGACAATTTCTCTTTCAAGTAGATCAATTGTGATTTAATGTAGGGCTAGTTCAGTCAGTTTCATTCATCATCAAAATCGGTAGCTTTGTTCATTTTTATAGTTTGTTAGTTTTACCTATTCATGAAACTAATGTGATATATATCTACTTTGTGCAAGGCATCATTCTAGTAACTCAGGATACAAAGATAAATATAAGTCACTGCCCTTACAAAGTTCTCCCAATGAAGGGAAAATGGGCATCCCAATATGTGAATATAGTCTAGCCTGATAAGGTTTTTTATAGATTCAATGAATATTAGGGTTTCCCTTGTGGCTCAGATGGTAAAGAGTCTGCCTGCAATGCAAGAGACCTGGGTTCAATCCCGGGGTCAGAAAGATCCTCTGGAGAAGGAAATGGCAACCCACTCCAGGATTCTTGCCTGGAAAATCCCATGGATGGAGAACCCTGGTGGGCAACCCATGGGGTTGTAAATAGTTGGGCAAGACTGAGTGACTAACACACACACCCACATACACACACACCCACATAGACACACACACACACACTCACTCTGTTTTGGTCATAGTCAATAACCACAGGGGATTCTTTCTGTTCACATGCAGATTTTCTTTTTCACATGGAGATTATATTATATTGAGGTATAGCGTCAACAAATATATACAATAATTAAAGATTGTGATTAGTTCTTTGAAGGAAATAGATAAGTCACTGTAACAAAAAACACTGGTTTGGGGAGTTTCCTGGTGGTTCAGGGGTTAGGACTTGGCACTTTCACTGCTGTGGCCCCAGGTTCAATCCCTGGTTGGGGAACTAAAATCCTGCAAGCTGTGCAGACAGGCCAAAAATTAAAGAGAGAGAGAAAAAAAAAAAAAAAAGAGCACTGATTTCAGATAGAGGATTCAGTAAAGACGGAGAGATCTGAAGGTGAAATTTAAGCAAAGATATGAACAAGAAATAAGAACCAATAATTCTCAGTACAGAGAATGATAAATGCAAAGATTCTATAGTAGGAAAGAGCTTCACATGTCCTAGGAATTGATAGGCGTCCAAAAGAGCAAAGAAGCAGAAAAGTTGTGTGAAATGAGGATAAAGAGGTAGGAAGTGGGGCAGATCAAGCAGGCCATCTCAAAGGCTTTAGATTTTACTCTAAGTACAATCAGAGGACATAGAAAGCTTTATTTTTTTTTTTAATTGAAGTATAACTGATTTACAGTATTGTGTTAGTTTCAGGTATACTGCAAAGTGACTCAGTTATTTTTTCTAATTATATCCCCCTATAGGTTATTATATATACAGGACTCCCCTGTAACTTAGATGGTAAAGAATCTGTCTGCAATGTAGGAGACCTGAGTTTGGTCCCCGAGTTGAGGAGATCCTCTGGAGAAGGGAATGGCAACCCACTCCAGTATTGGTGCCTGGAGAATCCCACGGACAGAGGAGCCCGGCAGGCTACAGTCCATGGGGGTCTAAGAGTCAGACAGGACTGAGCTACTAACACTATTACTATAAATTTATTATACGACATTGGATACAGTTTCCTGTGCTGTACGGTGTATCTTTGATGCTTATCTATTTTATATAGTAGTTTTTATCTGTCAATCCCATATTGCTAATTTATCCTCTCCCTACCTTGCTAGCAATAAATTTGTCTTCTCTATCTATGAGTCTGTTTCTATTTTGTATACAGATTCATTTGTGTTATTTTTTTAGATTCTATATACAAGTGACAGGATTAGTATTTGTTTTTCTCTTTTGACTTACTTCACTTAGTATAATATTTTCTAGGTTCCTCCATATTGCTGCAAATGGCGGTACTGCATTATATTTGTGGCTGAGTAATATTCCATTGTACATACATACCACTTCTTCTTAATCCAATCATCTGTTGATGGGCATGTGGGTGGTTTCCATGTCTTAGCAATTATAAACAGTGGTGCTATGAGCACTGGGGTGCATGTATCTTTCTGAATTAGAATTTTCTTTTTCTTTTCACATGGTAGCTCTATCTTTAGCTTTTTAAGAAACTTCCATATTGTTTTCCATAGTGACGGCACCAAGTTACACTCCCACCAACAGTGTAGGAGAGTTCCCTTTTCTCCATACCCCTTCTATCATTTATTATTTGTAGATTTTTTGATGATAGGCATTCTGACCACAATGAAATTAGACCACTCCCCCACACCATAAACAAAAATAAACTTGAAATGGTCTAAAAACCTAAATGTAAGACATGACACCATAAAAATTCTCGAAGAGAACATAGCCATTCTTTGACATAAATTGTAGCAATATATTTTCTTAGATAAGTCTCTCAAACCACAATAAATTAAAGCAAAACTAAATAATAGGACCTAATCAAACGGAAAAGCTTCTGCACAGCAAAGGAAACCATCAACAAAATGAAGAGACAACTTACAGAATGGGAAAAAATATTCGCAAATGATGAGATCAACAAGGGATTGTATCTAAAATATACAAATAGCCCATACAACCCAATATAAATAAACAACCCAATCAAAAAATGGGCAGAAGACCTAAATAGGCATTTTTCCAAAGAAGACCATACAGATGACATGCAGATGGCTAACAGAAGGGTTTTAATCAGGGAAGAGATGTAATCTTGTTTGTTTTAAAAGATATCATTTAGTTCTACTTCTTAAGATGACTGAAGTGAAGTGAAGTGAAATCACTCAGTCGTGTCTGACTCTTTGCGACCCCATGGACTATAGCCTACCAGGGTCCTCCATCTATGGGCTTTTCCAGGCAAGAATACTGGAGTGGGTTCCCATTTCCTTCTCTAGGAGATCCTCCCAACCCAGGGATTGAACCTGGGTCTCCCGCATTGTAGGCAGACGCTTTACCATCTGAGCCACCAGGGAAGTTCAGATGACTAGATAGCTCTTATTATGCAAACAATTATAAATAACAATATAACAATTATAAATGCTTATCAAATTACATCGAACAATTCTCTGAAGATATTAGAAAGTTACCAAACCAGGTAGAAACTGAAGAGGAATAGACACATGGGAAATTTTCAAAATTGGAAAATATTCAATCTAATAAAAGACAAAAACGAGAGATGGAGAAAGCAAGAAAACAAAAGTGACCACAGAAAACAGAGTAAAACGGAAGACTAAATCTGAGTATATTCATCTTTACATTAAATGTTGATAGCTTAAACACTTGAAGAAAAATCAGAGGTTATAAAACAAAACAGGAAAGCAAGACCTAATTACATGCTGTAATCCAGAACACAGACAATGGTAGTTTGGCCAGTGGTACTGGGAATAAAGGTAAAGAAAAACAGCTAGATTGGTGATATACATTTTGGAGTCAGAAACAAGAAGGTTTTCTGATGAATTGGATGTGGACAGAGAGGGAAAAGAGGGAGGTAAGTACGAATCCTAATTTTCTGGCTTTAATAAGTATATAAATGATGGTGTACGTTACCAAGATGAAGATAAACAATGGAGGATCACAGTGAGTTTATCACTTATTATAGTCAGAAAATGGAGTAATCCTTGACTCCTTCTGCCCTCTACCTCCTTGGTATTTAATCCACTGTCTCCGTCCATAGAAATGTTATCCTTCAAAACCCCTCTCCTTTCTCTTTTCTGCACACTTCACGTTCAATCCAGCAGGTAATCCTTTTGCTTGTATCTTCAAAACATATCCCAAATCTGGGCACTTTTCACTAAGCCCACTGCCATCATTCTCGCCTCGCATTTGGTCTACTCCAAGAGCTTCTTTCTGGTCTTCCTGCTTCCACTTCCCCTACTCCCATCCACAGTTTATTCCCAACATAGCAGGCGGCAGCCAGAATGATACTTTAAAGACCTAAGTCATGGCATATCTCTCCTGTGTTCATCATTCTTCAATGACTTCCCATTTTACAGAATAAAAGCCAAAATCCTTACAGTGTCCAAAATACAGCCTCTATTACCTCTCTGACTGTATCCCCTACAATTTTCATTGTGGTTCACTCTGCCCCATTCCTGTGGCCTTCTTGCTATTCCTATATTATTCTCAGGTAAGCAACCCCCTCAGGAGCTTTGCACGGGTTTTCCCTTGGCCTGATATGTTCTTCTCCCAGGTTTCCAAATGGCTAAGTGAAAGTGAAAGTCGCTCAGTCGTGTCTGACTCTTTGCGACCCCATGGACTATATAGTCCATGGAATTCTCTAGGCCAGAATACTGGAGTGAGTAGCCTTTCCCTTCTCCAGGGTATCTTCCCAACCCAGCTATCGAACCGCCAAATGGATAACTCCCTTCCAAACCATATTTGTTAGATGTCACTTCAATGAGGCCTATCCTGACCACCGTATTTAAAACTGCAAAGTCAACTCACAAGTTGAATTCCTCTATTAGTTTTACAACTTATATTGTAAAATAAAACTTACTTATCATTTTTATTGTGTATTATCTGTCTCCTGTTGTTAGAATGTAAGCTTGAAAAGGGACAGATTTTCAGAGGAGGGGCAGAAGGGGTTGTTTTACTTATTGCCTTTTTCTCACTCAGAACAGTGCTCAAGTTTAGTGCTCAAGATAAACATCACTCAAGTTTAGACCTTACAGATAAGTAGAGAGCTAACAAGAGTAACAGGGTCATCTCTATGCTTTAGAAAGATTGTTTTAGCTGCAATCGTTAGAGATGGTGATGTGACTAAATGTCTCCCCCTACCCCCGCCCCCCAATTCATACTTTTAATCTTAACCACCAATGTCATGGTATTGGGAGGTGAGGCCTCTGGGAGGCAGTTAGGTCATGAGGGTAGAGGCCTGATGAATGGGATTAGTGCCCTTATAAATATCTGAAGAAGCCACAGTTCTCCTTTTCTACCAGGAGAAGATGCAAGGAAAAGACAGCCTTCTGCAACCTAGAAGGGGGCCCTCACCAGACCCCAACCATGCTGCTACCTTGATCTTGGGCTTCCAGTGTCCAGAACTATGAGAAATAAATTTCTGCTGCTTATAAGCCACCTGGTCTATGGAACTTTTTTTTTAATAGCAGCCCAAACTAATACATAAGGGTTAAAGGGGGAAAGATTAGAAGTGAGAAGGTAATTAGGAAGCTGAGCAGGATCCAGGGGGATGTTAAAAAAAAAAAAAAAAAGTAAAGGCCTGGGCAGGAGGAGGGAACAGGGAAGCATCTGTTTATGCAGAGTTGGTCTTTGTATCTGTGAAGTTGTTCCAATTAGCTAATGTGAGATCCTTGGCATGAAACACACCTATCTCTATATACCTAGATCCTGCCAACACTGATTCACACACTTTTCTCTTTCTTGACCTCACTAAGTCTACCAACTGTATGTGCTTTAATGCACTTGAAAAGTTACACTGATAAAATAATTGTTTCTCAAGGAAGTGTACAAGAGAACTGTAAGAAAAAATTCAGAAAGGCAGCTCTACAAAAGTCAAGTCCAGTTCTGGAAAGATCTGGGGCTTCCAGTAGCTGACTTGGGTTTGAATCAAGGTTCTCCCCACCTATAGCTGTTAGACCTTGATCAAGTTACCTCACTGTTCTGAGCCTATTTAGTCACTTGTTAAACTTATAAAACTGACCACACAGACATGCTGTGAAGATCAGATAAAATCCTGAATCTTCATGAGGGCCTGAATGTGCTTAGCATAGAACAGATTCTTCCAGTTGGCTGTAGGGGTAGTGCAATTTACTTTTACGTGCTACAATAAATTATAATTACCAGTTCAGTATCCAACTTTCCCATTAGATGATAAGCTACCGGAGGACAGGAATCATGTGACCATGTCCTTGCCTAGCCCAGAGTAACCCCTCCAGAAATCTCTGTAATAGGAAGGAAACTGACTAAATGAAGTCACAGGTAGTGACATCACTATCTCTGTAAGCTGGATCTCTGTAAGCTGTGTACACGTTAAGCCCTTCATGTTGTTGGTGTTCAGTGGCTAAGTCCTGTCTGACTCTTTGTGACCCCATGGACTGCAGTGCACCAGGCTCCTCTGTCCTCCACTATCTCTTGCAGTTTGCCCAAATTCATGTCCATTGAGTCAATGATGCTACTTAACCACCTTATCCTCTGCTGCTCCTTCTCCATTTGCCTTCACTATTTCCCAGCATCAGGGTTTTTTCCAATGTGTCAGCTCTTCACTTCGGGTAGCCAAAGTATTGAAACTTCAGCTTCAGTATAAATCCTTCTGTTAGGTAGTTAAAACAGGAAAAAGGAGTCCAGAATGGTGGTGGCTAAAAGACAAGGAAGGGAGAAGCCTGTGAAAATAGAACAAAGGAAGGTCTGAGGACTGGAGTGAGAACCTTAGGTAGAACAAACAGCACTCCTGGCTAGACCAATATACATAGGGCAGGCCCGGGGGAGGAGAAAAAACATGTAAAAAGAGAAGCCAAAGGGCCAGGGGTCTCTCTCTCTCTCTCTCTCTCTCTTCTCTTCGAGTCTTTTGGGTCAGCATGCCCTCAGGCCTCGAGGATGTATTTTCCTTTATTTTCTAAATAAAACTGAGTTGTAACACAGAGCGGTAACACTGGTCCATCTGAGAACTGTAACACTGGTCTGTCCGAGGGCTGTAATGCTGGTCTATTGCTTCAAATTTTTGTTGTGACAAGACAGATCTGAGGAAATTACATACTCCCCTGACACTTCCAATGAATATTCATGGTTGATTTCCTTTAGGATCGACTGATTTGATCTCCATGATGTCCAAGGGACTCTCAAGAATCTTCTCCATCACCATAATTTGAAAGCATCAGTTCTTTGGCACTGAGCCTTCTTTATGGCCCAACTCTCACTTCTGTACATGACAGCTGGAAAACCATAGCTTTGACTACATGGACCTTTGTTAGGAAAAGTGATGTCTCTGCTTTTTAATATGCTATCTAGGTTTGCTCTAGCTTTCCTTCCAAGGAGCAAGGTTCTTTTAATCTCATGGTTGCAGTCACCATCCACAGTGATTTCAGAACCCAAGAAAACCAAATCTGTCACTGCTTCCACTTTTTCCCCTTCTATTTGCCATGAAGTGATGAGACCAGATGCCAAAATCATAGCTTTTTAAATGCTGAATTACAAGTCACCCTTTTCACTCTCCTCTTTCACCCTCACCAAAAAGCTCTTGATGATGTTCCTCTTCACTTTCTGCCATTATAGTGGTATCATCTGCATATCTGAGGTTGTTGATATTTCTCTGGGCAATCTTGATTCCAGCTTGTGATTCATCCAGCCCAACATTTTGCATGATGTACTCTGTACACACCCAGTTATGGAGGACTGGCTGAGCCCCTGAGGCTAGCCCCAGGCTGAGGGGCATTGGTGATAAAGGAGCAAGCAGATAGGCACTCATGATGAAACAAATCCTAAACTCCAAGAGCAAACAGCAGCTCACATAACCCTGTGGCTCAAGTTTATAAAGCTAAATTCTGACTTCAAGCAATTCACTGCTAACTCCCACCAAGCCCTAGTGTCCCGGAAAGCCAGTGCACCACAGGGGCAGCTCAGGAATCTGTCCTAGTCTCTTTTATTCAGTGCCTGCCCCAGTAAAAATGACTTCAAGTAAGACAGAGAAGACAGCTTGGAGAGAAGGATGGCTGAGGTCCAGCTGGAAATAAGCTTCAACATCTGGATGCAGTGACTGCACGGGTTGGTATTCTGTGGAAAAAATCTGGGCAAAAAACGATGGTTTTTGCACAGCTATTCTGGAAAGAGTATCGACAAGCACGAGACAGTCTTTGATGGGTGTTTGGTGAGCTGAAATAAATCATCCATGGGAATGGGGTATGTGCCCTTCTAAGAGGAAATAAATATCGGCTGCACAAGTTTGAAATGAGTGGAAAACAAGCCCAAATCTCAGGCAGATGAAACTGCAAAGACTCCAGAGCCAGAAAAGATCCTATCCTATTTTTTTTCTTCATCCTGAAGTTAACCAGATGGAGACTTTTTTTTTTTAAAGTACCAATCTATTCATATACTTGGAATGAAAGATTTTGCTTTGTGATGGAAGATCTGTATTTAATTGCAAAAATAAGACAAAATATCTTTTTTTTCCCCAAATCTAGAGTTAAGATAAATTTTATTTCTTTTTTTCCCTCTCTCCTTTCCCCTCCTTTACTTCCCTTTTCTTCTTCTGTCTCTTCTCTTCCACTTTAGATGATATGTTTATGACTGCATGTTTGTAATGTATTCTGGACAGTGTAATAATAGAGCAGACTCCTATAGACAAAATATGAGAGAAGGTGTACATATGAAACACAGAACAAAAGAGATGTAACGTCCTCTTATAGTGTTCTGTACAATGACAATATGCTGAAAAACCAGTGATATGAATTCACAAAACATGAACCAGAATAAGTAAATAGAAAGGAAAGATAAGTGGCAAATGAATCATGTAAAAAGGCCACTGACAGTGCATCAGGAAACTCTCCAGGCTGTGCTTGAGACCCTGAGTTTCAGTTCCTCATCTATAAAATATGGATAACAACTGTACCTAACCTGTAGGGGTTCCAAGAGGATTAAATAAAATAGTACATGAAAGGCTCTTGGAATTGAGACTAAACAAGTCTTCAAAATAAATATTAGGCATTGTGATTATTATGACTATCACTCAAGGATTAACAGGATTAAACATATAAATCTTTCCCATGGGAAAATGCACTCAATAAGGTACAATTATTATTGCTATTATTATCATCATCATCATTGCTATTCTTTTTGTATCTCTGTTTTCTAGGTGGTTTATGTCTCTTTGCTTGCCCTCTTTGAACTGATGCTTTATTGGATAGTCTGTTTTTTTCTTGATTCAGATTTTGCTCCATCTTGCTAACTTCTGGATTTCCTTAGATTTTGCTTTCTGTAACACATGGGTCAATCATGCTCCAACCCGACATCCAATGAAACTATATATGTAGAATTATCCAAAGTAGAATTCTACATGCAGCTGTATTGATGGTGCAAAATCAACTAATTAGGTAAATGTCAACAGTTTCCATGATTCTTGTCAAAAACCATAGTGGACGATTATGAAGATTTTATTAATGGTCAGAAAAGAGTCACTCTTTAAAATTTAATTTCAGGCTCAGGAATTAGGCATAACCAATTCTTGTCCACCAAAATGTGTCAAAATGTTTGGGCAAAGATGGCTTATATCCATAGCAACGGAACAAACTCTAAGCCAAATACTAGGAAAAGCATTTCTTGACTGACACAGATGTTCAACTGGCATACTAAATCTCCAAAAACCTATTGATGGACAGCTTCATGGACCATGCATCCTGCAAAAAGAGTTAGTTCAATGAATCACTATTTTTGTTATAAAAGACTCCAGGTTGTGTCTGCTATGAATTCTGGGTCTTCCAAGGTAATTATACCATAATGTGGGCTTGTAAAGGTGTTTGTTTCAGTAATGGGTTTTCTTTGTGTCACAGAAAGGGAGTGGAAAAGTTGAAAAGTTGAAAAGTTGTGTAAATACATGACACTATGTTTAAATAGGAAATCATCAAGTCCTGATCCCACTGCACCTTTGGTACAGAGCGATGTCTTCTTCTCAACTTTTCTATTGAGAACAATCAAATGTTATTTAATTTATACTTCCCAACTAGACAATGAGCTCCTTAAACCTGGGACTATTAGGGGACTAATTCATGTATCTTTATAGACCGGCACAAGAGTGGAGGCACACACCTGGCTCTTTGAATCTAGCCATTCACCTATGCATCCACCAACTTTGAGAGAAAACGCAAGGCGTCTAAGAATAAAATACAAACACACCAAGAAATGGAAATTAATGGTCATTTATACCCACATTCAGCTTGGGATCAGACCACTTTTGATTTGGCTGAACATTCAGAAGAGCTGGAGAAGAACAGACCATAAACAGATGACTTCAATACAACATAGTAAATGTGAGGTTGGGTAAACAAGGCTGGGTCTCATTTTCCCTTGCTTTTCCACATTTAATCCCTCAGAGGTCTGCTGATCTTTCGACCTCAATTCTCAGTCATTATTGCCACTGTCCTCATTCAAGCCCTCATGGCTTTTTGTCAGTGGGTCAATCTATTGAAGCTAGTCTCTTTCACTGGGCTATGTATGCCTAAGCCTTCTTCCTGATGGATACTAGCCAGTTCTTATAACAGAGATAGGACAACATCTGTCATTCTTCCAATCTTTCACCTGTTCCTCTTGATCTACTACCTAAAAGTTTAACTCCTTAGCATGTTTTACAGGGAATTCTTCTGTGTGGTCCCTGACCAGCTCTCCCAATTGCAAGCCATTTTTCTAAGAACAGTTTATGCCACAAGTGAAAGTTTGCAATTATCCTCAAATATGCCTTGTTATTTTTTCACTCAGATATCTTTGTGTCTATGCTAGTTCTCCTACCTAGAAAATATCCCTGCCTTTCTTTGTCTGGTTGGTCCCTATTAATCATTAAAGCTCAGCACAAATACTGTCTCCACTGCCAAGAATTTCTTAATCTAGCTTTGTTCCTGCTCTGTGTCTTATACCTCAGGTATAGTATACATCTCACTTTTATTGATCTTCTGTCTTCCCTATGAGATGACCCCATGAATTCAACATATTTTCTCTAAGCACCTTTTATGAACCAGGCACTGGTTGGATACAAAAAGTATGATATGGCCCATACCTGTAAAGAGCTCCTGTGTGTAAGTCACTTCAGTCATACCTGACTCTTTGCAACTCTATGGACTGTAGCCCACTAGGATCCTCTGTCCATGGGATTTTCCAGGCAAGGATACTGGAGTGGGTTGCCATGCCCTTCTCCATGGGATCTTCCTGACCCAGGGATTGCACTGGGCTAGATACAAAGAGAAGTATGATATGGTCCATACCTTTAAAGAGCGCCTAGATTTCCAGAAAAGACTTATCTCAGAATGTCCTAAGAGCTAAAGTTATGTTTTACAGATCAAGTAAAACTAGCAAGTGACAAAGAACTCTCCAAGCAGAGCATATACCAAGGCACAGAGGAGTCGAATAACATGAGCCATGGGGAAGCCGTGAGTAGGGCAATCCGCCTTAGTGACAAGTACACATGCCAGACTGGAAAGGATAGACCACAAAGGGAATGATGTGCCCAGAAAACTATCTGAACTATGCCCCCAGGGCTATGAGGAACCAGTGAAGGATGCTGGCTAGAGATTAACACAGTCCTTTTCACAGAGTAGAACATCACTCTTGTTGCCATGAGAAAAATGGGTTGTTATGTGAAAAGAAAGCTAGGTGAGAAGATTGGTTAGTCATCAATGCCTGGACCAACATTTATTCCTTTGGCAAACGCAGGCAGCATATGCTCCATATGTGAGGTTGTATGCTAAGGAAAAGTTAATTCTGATTTAAGAGTCTGCAAATCTTTCAGATACTGGGTATAAAGAATATGACAAAATGGACTAGTCAAGGGTGGAAAAACATTAAGGACCATAGGAAGAAAGTGTCAACTTACCAATTTTCCAGTAACGCTCTGACCACCTTCATTCAGCCAGAACCCAGGGACCATGGCTGAGAAATAAGGGCCCCAGACACCTGGTACAAAGATTGGGTTTTTGCTGATCTGGAAAGAAAGGGGCAAAGTATGTGAAAATATTGACCCTCAAGGCTAGAAGCAGTCTTATTTTCCTCCCATGTGAGGTCCCTCTGGCCATGGAATTCAGCTTCTTGCTAAATACCTTTGATGGTGGGGAAGTCACTCCTGCCAAAGGATGGTCCTGGCTTCTTCTTTAAAAACCTTTCTGATAAACTCATCCAGGTGTCAAGGTAGCAAAAGAGATCATTTTGGAAAGAAACTGATGTGACAGTCCTTGGCTGGCTCCCTCTCTGTAGTGAACTGACTGCAGTCATGGTCCCCATTTTCTAGCCCTCTATGCATCCACCTGCTTTGCAATGTGACTTCATAGCCCCTGTCATTGAGAGGTGGGGTCCCCATCCCTTGAGTCTGGATCAACCTTGTCACTTGGTCTGGCCAACAGAATGGGGCAGAAGTGACACTGTGTACCAGTTTTCAGGCCTAAACCTCAAGAACTGTGTGCTCCTGTTCTTCCCCCTCTCCCTCTGTCATGAGAACATGCCCTGGTGAGCCTTCTGGACAGATATGCAGAAAGCTGAGTCAGTCCAGTTGTCACACATGATGATTCAGATACATGAGACAGCCCAAATCGGATCAGCAAATCCTTTTAGTCAACCAGCAGCTGGCGAGCCTGGATCACCAGAATCACTCAGCCAACTGATAAGATTTGTGAACAAAAATACACGTCCTATTGTGTGTCATGAGGATCTTATGTTTGTTTCCCACCTAACATATATAAGGCAAGAGATAACTGATACGTCCCCTTACTTCTACAAATATTAGACACCTAATAACATACTATCCCTCTTGACTAGGGACACGGAGATGAATGAGAAAGAGCTCTCTAGTCTGCAAGAAACTCCTCATTTAGGGGGAGCTAGATAAGTAAATAGTCAAATAGAAAACAGTGTGGTCCATGGGATGGTAAAGACAAAGCATAGAATGCTGTGGAGGGGCACATCGGGGAAGGAATGAAGTGGTCCAGACTGTGGCTTCTTAGAGAATGGGACATACACTTAGACTAGTAAGATTTAGCAAGATGAAACAGAACAGGCATTCCAGGTCAAGGGAATAGCTTGAACAAAGCCATGTAGGTGAGACAGATGCTCTTGGTATTCAAGATATGGCAATGTCTTTTTGTAGCAGACCACGGAAGTCCATTAGGTGTTAGGAAAGTACATCAAGGGATGAGACAGGACAGGCAGGGATGGACCACGTGTTTACTGATCTGGAAAGGCATGAGCTTCTCATCCACCCAGTGGAGATAAATGCTCAAGTGATATTATGGTTGTGGGGGGTGTATGAGAAGGTAAGGATGAAAAGGGAGTTAGGTACATTGGGTCTACTCCTGAAAGTCCTGAAGCTGGGCAGAGAATGTATGCATTCATTTATTCTACAAATATTTATTCAGCTCTTACTATGCCAGGCCCTAGGGATACAGAAGTGAACTGAATATATCTATAATCTCTGCCCTCATGGACTTTATAGTACAGAACTTCAGCATATGGATAAACCTTCTAGCTATTCTGGTTCTCTTTTCACTAAATGAGTGAAATCAGTCAAATCAGTAGGAGTTCCAATCCCTAAAAAGGAAGGGGGTGAGGGAAGGCAGGAGACTATACAATATTATCAACTTTAAATTTTGTCAAATAAAGATCGTTTATAAAAAGGGTAAATTTAACACCTAAAGTAATCTCAGGGGTAAAGAGCTTTTCTGTTTTTTTTCCCCCCTGCAAGGAAAAGCCATTTAACTTTTATATGTTCACTCATTTCTTGACGGGTTCAGCAGATGTTTCCTGATTTCCTGTTGTGATCCAGGCACTGAAAGTAAACGTACACCAAAGAGTGCAGTCTCCATCTTCATGGAACTGCTCTCTTAAGAGGAATGCAGACTAGAAGGGCTGATGATTCAGGTTTGGCCAGGATTCTCTCACTTTTAGCATTAAAATTCCTATGTCCTAGAAAATTCTCAGTACTAGGCAAAAGGGACAGCTGGCCACCCTAAGATGGCTATCACACAAATGTACAAACAGTGATAAGTGAATGAAAGAATATCAAAAGGTATTATAAGGGCTCATAAGTGAGGTACCTAATGCAACCTAGGGGTCAGAGTTTTCTGAAGAAGTGATATCTGAATTAAGGTGAAAACATACACAGAAATTATTTAGGTGTGAGCATATATACATCTGTATTTTGTACATATATATGTGTGTTTGTATGTGTACATGATTGTTCCAGTAAAGAGTGTTCCAGACAGAAGCAGCACACACTAAATGGTATATATTTTTATCACTTTGTCTTTGCCAGTGAAAATTTTATCACATGCCAGCTCTAGAAACTACTGCCCTACTCTGCAATGCCTGAGCCACTGTGGGGTGAATAAGACAGCCCATGCCTATAAGCACTTAAGCCCCAGGGTTTAGATGGGTGGATGGACACCCACCGAAGTCAAGCCATCTCTTTTCATGCCCTGCACCCCTTCCCGTCCAGAATTCTTCCAGCACCATTCGACAGATTAGTTTCAGAGAAGTGGCATGTTGTCACAAAGGTTGTAAATGGCTGAGGTGGGAGTTGAGCCCAGGTAGATACTGGCATCAAACCCCAGGATATGCTTTTTAAAAACAAACAAAATTTGTATAAATTTCTTAGGAGGGTTTTGCATCACTCCTGCCACCACCACCCCCCAACTGCCCCTGCACCTCAAACCCCACGATTTAAAGATGTTTCTGTATAAGTTTTTGCTGAACTCCACTGGCAGACTGGACTCCGCTGCTCAGAAATGGCAGGTGAAGGAGCTGTCTGACTGTCCAGAATGCTCTGAGCTAATTCCTGCTTGTGTTCACTCGCCTGGGATGGTACATGCTTCTCATTGGACATCCTGACTACGGCAAGGAAACAGATACAGAAATATGTTCCCCAGAGCGTCTCCAATTACTCCCAAGCTCTGGGAAAAAACAAGTAAGAGTTTGTTTAGACCGAGCGCACATTCATGTATTTATATGTAGTCTAATCCTCTGCAGTAAACCTAAATACTTCAGAAAATTTTTGTGAAAGCCTTTTCCATGCTGATAGCTATCTTGGCCTGAAGGCTGCTCTGGGACTCAACGGGAAGGAGCACATTTTACTCCACTATTAACAGGTGTCCATACAGGACACTGACTTTCCAGCAATAATATGCTAATGGCAACAGCAACCACTACAATTGATTGGGTACTTATTAAAGACCATATTTTAAGCACACTGCAGGAATTAAATCACTTGATCCCCACAATAACCCTAAGGGGAAGATTCTATCATTACTCCTATTGTTCAGATATGTAAGCCGAGGCAAAGACTGTTAAATAGCATACATGCTCAAGCTCAGTTGCTCAGTCATGTCCGCCTCGTTGCAATCCTGTGGACTGTGGCCCACCAGGCTCCTCTGTCCATGGGGTTTCTCTAGGCAAGAACACTGGAGAGGGTTGCCATTTTCTCCTTCAGAGGAGCTTCCTGACCCAGGGATTGAACCCACATCTCCTGTATCTCCTGCACTAGCAGGTGGATTACCACTGAGCCACCTGGGAAGCCCATTAAATAGCATACACAGGGTTATAAAAATACAAAGCAGTCAGGCTCTACAGGTTCTGTATTTGTTCCTGTTCTGTATCTCTTCCTGACTTTAGGCGACCGTTGCTTCTTTGAGTCCTTCATTTACCTTTAAAGGGCAGAAAGCAAGGGTCATTAGAGCCAAAAGAGACTCACTGAGACTGAACAAACCTCCCGGCCTTGATGACGCGTAGGTTAGGGAATCTTCATGTGCAAAAGGCTTTTGATAAGTTTCCCCCTATACACTTGTGAAGAGCAGAGGAGAAAGAAAGGATTGAGTCAAAGGCCTATCTTCACTCTATCATGACTACCATGTTCTTAGCCAAGGGACCTTATGAAAGGGAATCTTTCTGAGCCTCAGTTTCCTCAGTTCCAAAATGGGAAGAATGATATAAATGTGGTAGGACCTTCATGAAAATAAAATAAGCTGTCACCTATAAACAGCTTATTATATGTTAAATATCATGTAAAAGTTAGCTCTTGAAATGAGGAAGGTATGACGGAATAGTCAGGTGACTGGGATGAATGGCCATAGCCAAAAGTAAATGCTACCATTAAGCACACATCCTGGTAACTAAGTTGGTAAAGATTCTGCCTGCAGTGCAGGAGACCTGGGTTCAATCCCTGGGTCAGGAAATCCCCTGGAGAAGGAAATGGCAACCCACTCCAGTATTCTTGCCTGGAAAATCCTACAGACAGAGGAGCTTGGTGGGCTATAGTCCATGGGGTCGCAAGAGTAGGACATGACTTAGCAACTAAACCATGACCACCACCACCATTAGGGAAGTCTCTAGATGCATTCTTGGTTTCATTTAGTCAGCATTCTTAATAATGAAGTAGAAGATGACATGGGCTTCCCAGGTGGCTCAGTGGTAAAGAATTTATCTATCAATGTAGGAGACTGAGGGGATGCTGGTTCGATCCCTGGGTCAGGAAGATCCCCTGGAGAAGGAAATGGCAACCTGCTGTGATATTCTTGCCTGGAGAACCCCATGGACAGAGGAGCCCGGCAGACTACAGTCCATGGAGTCACAAAGAGTTGGACATGAGTTTGAGTGACTCAGCAGAGCACACAGAAGCTGATATAGAAGCAAAGTTTATCATATTTTCAGGTGGTATAAACTTGGGAGAATTACTTATCATGAGCCACGTCCAAATCATGATTCAAACTTACTTTAAGAATTAGAACAGTAACATTCACTAAATCGTAAAGTCAAAATTTTACACTTAAAAGGTACTGGTAATAGTCCCTTCTGGAATATTCCTTTTCCTGGGTGATGTTACATGAGCATTCAATTTAGTATGAATTGTATGGAAACCTTTGACATATTGTTTAATTATGTGTGATAGAAATAAAGTTGTAAAAACCCACAATAAAACAAAATATTTGGTTGTGCACTCTAAGCCAGGCACTGAGATCAGCAACAAGGTTAATAAAATAATAAAGCAGAATACTAGTAATAATAGAAGAAGAAGAAGAACAGTGAGGAGAGAGAGAAGGGAGGAGAGAGGAGAAGAAGGAGAATTAACAATAAGGCACCCCCCTTTTCCACAAGGTGCTCCTGGTCAGACTGGAGAGACAGAGGTGGAAATTAACAAATTACAGCAAAACATGCCAAGTGCCACAGTGGTTGGGCGAGGAGTGTGGTGGGACCCAGATTACCTGGGAGAAGAGCGAGCGCTTCACAGAGGCGGCCACGTGGGAGTCAGGCCTTAAGGAGGAATAAGCGCTTCCTTAGGTGGGTAGGGAGGGCATCCCAGGTAACAAGCCTCAGAGGCATGAAGCTATGCAAGCATCTCGATTTTTATGAGGGCTTAAAGTTCTCCATTTTACTTTACATAAAAATTCACAAGGTCTGAAGGATGGGTATATTTTTGCAACAACATATCCTATTGCTTGTCAAAGATTCCATTTTTTAAAATCCTGTGATGGGGAAAAAAGCCTCAGTGAAACCACCCTCAAAGTCAGATAGAAGAAATAATAATATAGAAATAATAATAATAAGTAATAAAATAGCAATTGGTAACAGCTACTGTGGGTTTATTACATGCCAGACTCTTCGAGGCACTTTACAGACATTATCACATTTAATATTCATGACAACCCAATGAGATAGATACTATTATTATACTTACTCCACAAATGAGGAAATCTAAGCTGAAGGAGGTCAAATAACTCGTAAATACAAAAGGAGTAATTGCAAGGTCCAGGCAGGATCCAAGCTATGATCTACTAACTTATTTTTCTCTCCAGATCATATTTTCCTTACCCATAAAATAGCCTGGACTAGAGATGTTTAATATCTCTTTTGTCTTTGAGATTCTCTGATTCCTGAATGTTGAGTCATTCTCCCTTAGCTGGCCAATCGGAACTCTCCAGAACGCTATTAATATTTCAACACAGACTCTGCCCTCACATGGCCTGGGGCTCATGGGGTTGTCTGGGGTTGCTTCTTGGGGCATCTCTAAGTACCCAACTTTGCTCTACCAACTCCCTGACCTATGGCCAACATTACTGGGGGCTTCTCCAGATTGCCAACTTCATGGATTATATTCAATGGCTATTATCTATAATATCTTACATTAGCTGAGTAAATATTCAGCAACTACTTACTGGATACACACTGACTTCAAACTACTATTTTAAATATAAAAAGAAAGATGGGTGTTGAGAGCCATGTAAATGACATAATCCCTGTTTACAATCTAGTAGGCACTGGAGAGCAGGATGAGCTGGGTAGTCTCTCAGGCATCAAGTGACTTCTGAATGTACATTTGCATTCAGACTGAAAATAACCCTACTAATACATGGCTGCAAATACACAGAGCCTGTTTTACAGGTGAAGACACAAGAATGGGAACAGTAATCGAACTACCCAGGATCACAAGGATCAGAAATGGTGGACTTGGGATTAGAAGTCTCTCTGTATGTGCTCCTGCCTCTTTTCATGTCTGTGTCCGAGCTGGCTCCAGGAGTGGATGCCACTGGCTGACTTTTCATCTAGGGCTATGCTACAGTCAGCTGAGTTTCCCTGTGGTGATAAAACCCAGGCACCTGCTCACACCTTTCTGGGAGCAGTGACTGGATTCAGGGTAGGGAGCTGCTCCAGCAACGTCCGCTCTGCCTTCCTCCATCCCATCATCCCAAACTTGGCCTAAGCCCCTGGCAGGGGCAGGAGGCAGGCTGCAGGCGCCAGTGGTCCTGGGAGGGAACAGGAGGTTTTGTTTTGAGTGCCTCTAGCCAGGTTGGGAATGTAAGAGGGTAGCCGCAGGCATGTGTGGGACTGGGTATTTCCGTGGTGGCTCATCTCTCCCTCCAAACGGACTGTGCTATATCGTCTTACTAGAAAAAACCATTTATACACATTCCAGTCAGCTCCCAGCTCACTACATAGTACAAAAAAAGAGCACAGAGATTTCTGTTTATGAATGGGGGCTCTTAGCATTCACCTCTATTTTTCCACTTCTCAGGCTGAATTGCAATAAGTCTCTCCTACAAAATGGTGAGGAGCTGCGTGTTATCTTAAAGGTAGTACATAAACATGGTTTGGTAATATGACCATAGACCTTGGAGTCAGGAAAAGTGTTGTTAGATGCTCAGTTGTGTCTGACTCTTTGTGACCCCATGGACTGTAGCCTGCCAGGCTCCTCTGTCCACCAAATTCTCCAGGCAAGCATACTGGAGTGGGCTGTCATCTCCTACTCCAGGGGATCTTTCTAACCCAGGGATTGAACCCAGGTCTCCTGCATTGCTGGTAGACTCTTTACCAAAAGCTGGCTGTCAGTTATGGTTGGGTTGCATCCTAGTCGTGAACCTTCGAATCTCTCTGAGTCCCTTTTCTCAACTATAAATGGGGACAATCCCAGATCCCATCCCTCATCAGCTCCATCTCTCTGGTGGGCTCTTCCTCCTCCTTCCTCCTGGATTTGTCTCACTTACCACATCTCTCAGGGTCAGCTCACTCTCATGCAGTTATGACAATTTTTATGCTGCTGAGTTTCAAATTTTTATTCCAAATGCAGGCCTCACTCCTGAGTTCCATACAGGACATTTGACCCGAATGTCTAATCAACATGTCCAATATAGATAGATCTTGTCATTCTTCCTCCCAGGGCTCCTCCTGTCCTGGGGTCCCTGTCTTACTATATGGTACCCTATTTACCCAATCAGCAGAATATCATTCTTGACTTGTTCATCTCACTCATTGCTCCACGTTAGGTCGCACATACGGTCAACTCTATTTTCAAACAGAAGCCTTTATGTTTCTCCCCACTGCCATTACATTATCAGTCCTTTACCTTTTCTTGCTTGGGTTCTTGCAACAGCAATTAAACTGGCTTATTTGCCTCAAATATTTTCCTCCTCCCTGCAATCTGCAAGCCCCATCAGAGACTAACTTCCATACCTGCAGCCAAGTGGTCTTTCTAATACATAAATCTAATTCTATCACTTCCTTTACTTACATCCTTTAGACAGTGACCAGACATTCCCACCTCTCTGATCTGATCTACGAATGATTTGGCCAAATAGATCTTTGGTACATGTGGTCATTTCCCCCACTCTTTGCCCTGTCGTTTCTATTTTTTATTGCAGTAAGCTCATCACAGTGTAGGAATTCCACAGGTGAGCCATTTCTTTCTCATCTCTGAATCTTCATCAGTTCTCCTCTCTTTCTAAAAGGCAGCCCCAGGACTTCCCAGGTAGTCCAGTGTTTGAGACTGTGCTTTCAATGCAGAGGGTGCTGGTTCAATCCCTGGTTGGGGAACTAAGATCCCATATACTGTGGGGCACGGCCAAAAAAAAAAAAAAGAAAGAAAGAAAACCTCACTGCTTATTTGAAATACACATTAAAAAAAAAAACAAAGGGCAGCCCCTCTCACCTTCCCCTGACTAACTCTAAAATGTCCCTTTGTAAGACTCTGTTCCGTATTACATTTACCTGCTCCGGGAAACCTTCTCTGAACTCTGACTTCTCTCCTAGTTCCCAGTTGGATGTGCCTCCTTGCATCTTCCCCTAGCTCTCTGTACTTCCATGATGTAGGCAATTCTAACATTACATGTGTAAATGTGTATACCGAGATCTATAAATACACACATAATATGTACTTATATCTACAGAGTATGCTTTGTAAATGAAATCATCACACATATGCAAGAAATGGCTAAAATTACTATTAATTTATGAATAGTTTTAATAAATTTACTAATAATTAATATTAATTATCTCACCTGCATTAAGAACAAGAGTAGAATAAAACACATATCCAATCACTGTAAGTGACCTGTAGCTAATAAAGCTCAGGCCTGCCAAGTTTTCCTCTCCTCTATTTGGAGGTTTTGGAAAGGTTCAGAGTCCTCCAATAAAGTCTGCCTTTCCTAGAAACTCAATCCCTTTATTTCAGTTTGAACAAAACAAGAACACATAAAATCCATTCATAGATATCTTCTGGGGCTTAGGAGTCTGAGTGGGCAGGCGGGGAAGGCATTGAGCAGGTGTGCCACCCAACCAAATAGTCCCCAATCTGGGGATGGAGGGAGGCTGCCAGATATTGCCTGTAATGTCCTGAATTATTTGCAAAGGATTCTGGACCCTTTAAACCTCCTTCTTCATCATCTTGAAACCGGTATGTGATCACAACACCAATGTCACTCATCAGTTTCTTATCCACTCATATTGAACACACCCAAAGTTGACTGCAAGAGAGACTGAATAGCCAAGAAAACTTTAGGATCTTCCTGAAGTTCCAAAGTTGACTGCAAGAGAGATTGAATAGCCAAGAAGACTTTGGGGTCCTCCTGAAGTTCCCCCAGCTTCCTTTCCCCTGCAGACCAGAAGCCACACTCGACCTTCTCTGTACAAATGCCTGATGCGCTCCAGGGAGCTCAGACTGGCTTCAGCTTTGGAAGCTTTGAGAGCTGTGTGACCCCAAAGACGTAAAATCATATCTGGCCTCTTTTTCACAGCCCAGACAGTCTGTGGTGGGTAAACCACAGTTTCCTCTGTAGTGGGGGAGGGAGCTAAAGAGGAGGAGGGGTGCTCTGTGTGCGCAGTCTTTATCCATCGGACAGATTCTCAGCTCTGCTGCTCTGATGTCACACAGTGAATTGGACCTTCAGAATCAGAACTGTATTTTTCTATTTTTGTCACACTCCCCATAAATGAGCACAGTACTATTAAGCGGTTCTCAAATACAGTTCAACCAATGCTCTTTTGATTCCAAATTAGCTGTTATGAAAAGCAGCTCCCCCTTATAGAATTTAGATGCCCTTTAAAAAGGTGCCCAGAACAGAGAAGCAGAAATATCATATGATATCCTTTATATGCAGAATCTAAAAAGAAATGATATAAATGAACCTACTTACAAAATGGACAGAGACTCACAGAGAATGAACTTATGGTTGCTGGGGGAAGGATGGGGGAAGGGATAATTAGGGAGTTTGGGATGGACATGTACACACTGCTGTATTTAAAATGGATGACCAATTAGGTCCTCCTGTATGGCACAAGGAACTCTGCCCAATCTTATGTGGTAGTCTGGATGAGGGGAGTCTGGGGGAGAATGGATACATGTGTGTGTATGGCTGAGTCCCTTGGCTGCCCACCTGAAGCTATCACAACATTGTTAATTGGCTATACTCCAATATAAAATATAAAGCTTAAAGGAAAAAAAAAAAGTTATAGTGGGGGGGGGGTGGAAATGATGCCAGGGAGTAGTTTCATAACTGAGGCTGAGCAAATCAGCAGGTCCAGAGGGGGATGACACAGCCTTTTCCCTTGTGACAGACCCTTGGCACCTACGACACAGCACCTCCATCAGACGTGCTCTGACTCTGCCTGCTAAGTTGTGGACATTTCTCTCCCAACCCTGCTCCTGATCTGTTTCTGCATGTCCCTTATTAAGACCATGGTCTGGCCTCAGCTATCATCTCATAAATCTGACCATGGACTCTGCTTTTCTGGTTTAATATTCAATGTTCTGTCTTAACTTGCTATGTGACCTAGCCCCTTGTGGTGTGATCATCTGAAAAATGGGGTGCAAAGGACCTCTTTTTACAGATTTGTAAAGATTAAATGTGCCACAGTCTATTATAGGCATTGGTGCGGTGCCTGGTACATTCAGTGACCCAGGGAAACGAAACCTGTATTAATATCATCACCTCCATACCGGCCAAAGTGTACTTCTTATTTATGGATTGGTGTACACGTGGGTGTTTAATTTTAAAACGTACGATCTGACATGATCTTGACTAGAATGCTAAAGTAGCGTACAGAAGCCGCACTGGCTCTAGAAAAGAGAACCCAAGATAAGAATCGAACTCTCACTCGGATGAGTTCAGTTCTATTGGCAAGATCTGTCACTGGGATTAAACGCAATCGAGGCTTTACCCTGGTAAAAGCATATGATATAAAGGCAAAGAGAGCCTTGGCTGATTTATATTGGAGCCTCTTTTGATAAAAGACTTTCTGTGCATCAGTTCAGTTCAGTTCGGTTCAGTCGCTCAGTCGTGTCTGACTCTTTGCGACCCCATGAATTGCAGCCCGCCAGGCCTCCCTGTCCATCAGCAACTCCCGGAGTCCACCCAAACCCGTGTCCATTGAGTCGGTGATGCCATCCAACCATCTCATCCTCTGTTGTCCCCTTCTCCTCCTGCACTCAATCTTTCCCAGCATCAGGGTCTTTTTAAATGAGTCAGTTCTTCGCATCAGGTGGCCAAAGTATTGGAGTTTCAGCTTCAGCATCAGTCCTTCCAATTCAGGACATATGCATCAGTTATTGCCTTTTGGAAGTGCTCCCCAGACATCCCACTCCTGCTAATCAGGGGATACTTGGGGACTTGAGCCCTGTCCATGCAAGTCTAGACCTGAAGAATCCTCCTCTGTAGAATTTTCTCTCCATTTTTGGCCTCAGAAGATAAAGCCAGAAGAGAAACTAAAAACTATCCATATTTATATGATACTTCCCTCAATGAGTAACTACAAAAGTATTATAAACAGAGAAGTGTATTCAAAACTCAGGGTGAAGGGGTTTACCCTTTACATTTTCTCTATAACAACAGAGACTGAGAACATCAAAACATAGTGATGGCTGGATAGAGGAAGAAGATGGGGAGAAATGGTGTGAAACCCAATATTCTCTGGCTACCAGCATGTCCAGAGCAGACAAGTGATCATGGCCCTCTGTCCTACCATTTCTGGACCAGGCATCCAGGGTGCTGGAGTCACTGCCATCAATGCAGTGACGTGCCCTGAAACTTCTCTGCCATCCGATGGGGGCAGGAGGCACTTTCACATATATCCCAAGATGCTAGGATGTCCTGTGCTATATGTGATTCTGATGGGAAAGGGAGCTAAGTTTTAGAGATATTAACTCAAGTTCCCAGCTTCCAAAAGGCAGAATCAGGATTTAGACTCAGATGGGATGTAAGAGTTCCTATCTTTTCTGAGACATTGTTTTAGAGGAAAAAGGTTGTAAGAACAAGAACACAGGAGACTGGGAGCACTCTCTTCCATGTTTAGTCTGGAGCAAGCCTGGTGCCTTCTGGACCTTGAATGGAATATGTACCTTGCAAATTTAACAGGCATGATGAGATTTTCCTATATTGGGGAGAGAAAGAGAAGAAAAAAAGAAAAGAGAGAGAGAGAGAGAATCCACACATTCCAGAATATTTTTTTCCTCCTCTCTACACATGCATGCGTTCTCAGTTGTGTTTGACTCTTTGCGACCCCAAGGACTGTAGCCCGCCAGGCTCCTCTGTTCATGGGATTCTCAAGGTAAGAATGCTAGAGTGGGTTGCCGTTTCCTCCTCCAGGGGATCTTCCCCACCCAGGGATCGAACCTGCATGTCCAGCGTCTCTTGCATTGCAGGCGGGCTCTTTACTACTGAGCCACCAGGGAAGCCTCCTATCTATACTCAGTAGCAATTCTTTAAGAATATTAAGGGAGTCTCATGTTTTGATAAAAAGAAATTACTTAATAAATTGCTTTCCTATTTAAATGAGATCTTATAAAAGAGAAATGGCTTGTACTACAGAGGCCAGGGGACTAAAGCAGAAAGGATGCTCAGAGGGGAAGTTGATTGAGGGGATGTGCCCTCTGCCTGTAGTCTTATAAAAGACCACACTTAATATAGGCGATATGTAAACACTGCAGAACAATCAGAAATAAATGAAAGGAGGGCTGCAGAGTAACAAAGTTCAGCTGTGGGCAATGGCCAGGAGGCAGCTTTTGTTATGCACAGATCATCTGCATGTGAGGCAGGCCTGATTTCAACTAGGCTACAGGCTAGTTCGGAGAAGGCAATGGCACCCCACTCCAGTACTCTTGCCTGGAAAATCCCATGGACGGAGGAGCCTGATGGGCTGCAGTCCATGGGGTCACTGAGTCAGACACGACTGAGCGACTTTACTTTCACTTTTCACTTTCATGTATTGGAGAAGGAAATGGCAACCCACTCCAGTATTCTTGCCTGGAGAATCCCAGGGACCAGGGAGCCAGGGACCGGGGAGCCTGGTGGGCTGCCGTCTATGGGGTTGCACAAAATCAGACACGACTGAGGCGACTTAGTAGCAGCAGCAGCAGCATAGGCTAGTTAGTGTATGAAAATGGATCAGGGCCCATCTGGATTTCCTTAGGAAAAAAGCATGGGGAAGTGGGTGGAAAAAGAGAAAAAAGCAGGTATCTGTAAAATATAAAATAAATGACCTGATGTAGGTCAGGGTTACAGTTCTGGAAGAGTGGTTTAAATAAAGTTTCTGTGTTATAGATCAGTCATGTATTTAGCTTGTGCTAAGTCGTGTCCGACTCTTTGCAACCCCATGGACTGTAGTCCACCAGGCTCCTCTGTCCATGGGATTTTCCAAGCAAAGAATACTGGAGTGGGTTGCTATTTCCTTCTTCAGGGGATCTTCCTTACCCAGGGATAGAACCTGTGTCTCCTGGATTGGCAGGTGGAATCTTTACCACTGAGCTACCTGGAAAGCATATTCAGCTCACAGTGTAACAAATGACAATTACTGGGGTGGCCAAGAAGTTTGTTCTGGTTTTTCCATTACATCTTATGGAAAAATGAAATTATTGGCCAACTCAATACAATGGTTTATATGTGTATGTATATATGTGTGTGTATATATATATATGTATGTGTATATATATATATATATATATATTTTTTTTTTTTTTAAGGCACTGCAAATAAACACAGGGGAAAAGGGAAGGGAAGACAGCTAACACTTGCCAAACAGTTACTATGTCTGATGGTTTTTACATATTTATAGATTTTCTTTGATTTACAGAGGGCCTCACTGTGTCTCAGACAGTAAAAGCATCTGCCTACAATGTGGGAGACCAGGGTTTGATCCCTGGGTAGGTAAGCTCCCCTGGAGAAAGAAATGGCAACCCACTCTAGTACTCTTGACTGGAAAAGCCCATGGATGGAGGAACCTAGTAGGCTACAGTCCATGGGTTGCAAAAGAGTACAACACAACTGAGCAACTTCACTTTGATTTACAGATGAAGAAACCAGAGCTCACAAAATTCAAAGCCCTGTTTACGGCCACACAGGTACCAAGGGGCAGAAAGGGGATTGGTCTGGGTCTGTGTGACTCCAAAAACCATGCTCTTCTTACTATAGCCAGCTGCTTCTTGGCTGTCTGGGAACCAGAAAAGTCAAATGGATGTAAGAGGGTCAGTGGAAGCAGCCCTTCCCATTCTGGGTGTGAGCCTGGGCTGTGGGTTTACAGAGAGGGGCCCTTGGTACTTGCAAGGCTAAGGGCACTGCCTAAGGGTTCCCTTAATGAGTGAACCAAGCCCGGGTTCTAGAGCTCAGCGCGCTTCCCTAGGGTCCTGCTTCCCTCTCTCCACTCATCATGCAGCAATCAGAGATAAGATTAAATGAAACTGGCCACCAGGGCCAGCCTGGCTTCCAGGATGTGTGAATTCCGGCACAACGGTCTGTGTGTTGATACCCTGTGTGTGTGGTGTGGGCTCATTCGCCATTGGCCTAGCAATCTGAGAATCTGGCTCTCACCTGAGGGACAGATGTCAGGGTAAGGAGTCAGAGCTGTTTTTCCACTTCACTGGCAGGCTGTCGGAGGGTGGTGACTGAGCACACAGCCATGGTGGGAAGAGACACTCCTCTACCCTCCACGCTGGTCTCTGGGGAATACAGAGAGGGGCGCACTGGTTAATGGGGTCTGGGGCTGGTGAGACTCCTTTCTCAAGGCCGAATAGTGCCATAAAGAAGAGGATTTCGGTTGAGCCAGGTAGGGAGTCAAAACTTGTGCAGTGAGTTATGAAAGTGAAAAGTGTTAGTAGCTCAGTCGTGTCTGACTCTACAACCCCCTGGCTCTGCGACGACCAGGCTCCTCTGTCCATGGAATTTTCTAGGCAACAATACTGGAATAGGTAGCCATTCCCTTTTCTAGGGGATCTTCCTGACCCAGGAATCAAACTCAGGTCTCCCTCATTGCACACAGGTTCTTTACCAATTTGAGACTCTGGTGAATCCTGGTTTCTCCCATGTCAGTGACAGACAAGAGTATTTACCTTCCAGAAGGTTCAAGAATATTAGAGGCAACAGAGAGAAAATCCTGACATAGTGCCTGCACACAGTAAATAAACAACAAGTGTTAGCTGATTATTTAACTTCCTGAACCAGGAAATGTTAAGCCAGGCAATGTTTAATCTACATTTTTCTGAGTGAAGAGAGCAGACTGGCCTGGTTAATCCTGCTCAGGTGCAAATAACTGAGATGCCGGCAGAGGGAGCGAATGGCTGGAGATACAGTAGGGTTTGGGTGGAAGGAATGTGGGTCTCATTTTTTTTTAGCCAGACCGTGAGGATGGCTTGGATCTCAAGTTGTGTCCCTAATGGGTTGATGGTAAAAAAAAAACCCAACTAATGTTTACACTTGAGGCATTTCTATTAATTGAGGCTCTGCACTCTTCTGTGAAGAGCTTCCACAGCTGCCTTCTAGAGCTGGGGCTGTGAGCTGTGACTGTGCATGCAGAGTACCTCGTGTGGTTTCTGACACCCAGCAGGTCCCTAAGATGGGGGGAAGAGAGGAGGGCCCAGGCCACATCCGGGGCCTCTGTGGAATCAAGATTCTCTGTAACAGAGACACTTCCACACTGCGTCAGCAAACATTTAATTGAGCACCTACTATGTGTCAGGCCCTGGAGAAATAAAGATGAAAAAGATTCTCTCCTTGTCCTAGTTTTCAGTGTCGTCATGATGTCCAACAGCTAATCCCCCAATGGCAAGAGACTCTGATAAACTTTTCAATAAAGGCGTAAGTTCTTAGCATAATAATGGCTTGAAGAAGCTGTTATGATTTGGCTAGAGTGTAGAATATATAGTAATAATAACAAATCATACAAATGTTGAATTGGCACAAGGTGTCAGCAAAAGACTGTGTTAGTGACTTTACCTGCACCACCTCACTTAATAATTATTACAGGCCTGTAAGATAGCTATCTGTATTCCCATTTTACAGATGAAGGAACTGAGGCTCAGCAGGGTTATATAACTTGCTCAAGGTCAGGCTGCCATGGATCAGGACAAGAAAATATTAAATGTCAGACCTATGAGTGGAGAGCAGGCAGAGGTCGGATGATGAAAGCCTTTTCCCGACATGCTGAACAGTAGAGATTTTTTTTCTTGCAGACAACGGGGGAAATATATCCCCAATTTCTGTTTTGGTTACTTTGCAGCTGGAAGTCCACAAACCCACTGCTTCCCCCATCTCAAGCACATATTCGGGATTACCAGAGGCCAAACTTGCACAGTGGTTCAGTTTGGTTTGTTTTGATTCACAATTGAATGCATAATGAATGATAATTGTCTGTTATGTGGCCCGAAAGTTCCTGCGGTCACAGTCTACGTAAGTGTCCACACAGAGCCCAGCCTTCCCTGGTCTCAGGAGCCTCCAAGCTCTGGATCGGCCTCCTGGTGCGTAAGGATGTGTGGTTTCTTCTACTTTGCTAAGTCAACAGTTCTAGGCAGGGTAACAGAGGCGTTGCCTCAAATACATTTCCCCAGAAAGTCCTTCATCTCATTTAATCCATCTACTCTTCCCAAACTGTGCTCTTTACCACCTTCTGCCACTCCATTCTTTGAATGTTTCAGACCTGCTACTTTGACCGTGGACCTTTAAACCACCTGACAGTCCAATCCAGAAAACTCAAAACATACATGTGAGCCTTGGACCTCTCAAAGGGTGACGGGGGCTGTCAGCCCTTTAGATCTACTTCCTCCTTGATTCCTCCCAAGACCTTCATCTCCATCTCTCACTCATGGCATGCTTGGTCTCGAGGTTCTGGCCTTTGGACTTAGTCTAAATCCTGACTGCTCTTGGCAATGTTGGCTGAGCAGCCCTCCCCCAGCTCTCCCTTGCTCTGAAAGCAGTTTTTCCTTTAGTGGCAGTAAAGAGCAGACACGATGAGACCACCAGATCTGGGTGAGGAGGCTGCACCTGCCATGCCAGAAGTCCTTGGAGCAGCACCCAGGCGCAGGGGACACCAGGGAATCATTGCAGCATTATGGAATGGTGGGTTTCTTTGGGTCCTCAAGACTGGGAGAGCCCTCAGGAATACCTTCAAGATACCAAGGTGAGCATTCAACACCACCACATCTCCAAGGCTTGTCCCACTTCGAACCTGAGTCCTAAGTGAACAATTGTTTAATTAAAAATTCATCAAAAGCCAACTTTGGGTCGGGGCTGTAGCAGGCACTCGTGATACAGAAATGAACAGGCCACAATACCGGCCCTTGAGGAATCCACACCACTGAGCAAGGATGATGTATACCCAACTAACAACAAACAAACAACACTAGCACTGAGATAAAGGTATGTACTACGGGGGCACGCAGATATCCCACCTAGTGGAATCTGAAAGCTTCCAGAGAGGGATGATGTCTGAACTAAGATATAACAGCTAAGTGGGAATCACCTAGGAGGGGCGGGAAAGGGCCACTGGAAGGGGGAAGGAGAGGAAACGGGGAGCAGCACCGCGGGGCTGTAGGAGAGAGAAGGGAAAGGAGACGTGTGTGATGTGGGGTCACAGAGGTCAACATGGGCCACACTGTGCACAGGGTCACGGAACTTGCTAAGAACTTCGGGTACTGACTGTAGGGGGGATCAGACGGGGAAGGATCATATGATTCCAGCTGGTAAAGGAGATGGTGGCTAAGACCTCTGTCCTCTCTGGGACTCCACTTTGTCATCTGTAAATGAGAGAACTCAATCGGATGATCTTTAAAGTTCCTTCTGGGTCCCTTATTCTGATTCTTCTCTGAATGGATGATCACAGTTCTAGAAATATTTTTCATGCTGTTATAGAGATGGTAGCTAAATCGTATCAGTGGGTGCCTGAAAGATCTTTTAAGCTCCAAAGGAAGGGAGAAAGAGCACAGTATTTGGCTCTCGGTGACCTGAGCTCAGGCCCAGGTGTGCTACTGACTGACTGCATGACTGGGTAAATCACTCACATTCTCTTTCATCTGTAAGAGGGACAGCAGTGCTTTAGAGGGTTACTACAAGGAATAAAGAACACCAAATACTTCAAAATACCTGGCACATAGCAGTTGCTCAAGAAATGTCCACTAACTATTAATGGGACAGGGCAGACTGGAGCTCAGTATATGCTAGACCTTGAGCATCAGAGATGAGTGAGCCACCATGATGGCCCTTGGGAGCATAATGACTAGGCTTGGGAGCTCAAGGGCTAGTGGCAGAGACACCCATTTGCTACATTTTTATTTAAAAAAAAAAAACATCTTTTTACTTTGTATTGGAATATAGCTGATTGACAATGTTGTGACAGTTTCAGGTGAGCAGCAAAGGGACCCAGCCATACACACATGTATCCATTCTGCCCCAAACTCCCCTCCCATTTAGGCTGCCACATAACATTGGGCAGGGTTCCCTGTGCTATATAGTAGGTCCTTGTTGGTCTTCCATTTTTAATAAAGCAGTTGTACATGTCCATCCCCAACTCCCTAACTCTCTCTCTCTACCATCCTTTCCCCCCAGCAACCATAAGTTCATTTTCTAAGTCTGTGAATTTGTTTCTGTTTTGTAAGTAAGTTCATTTGTATCATTTCTTTTTAGATTCCACATATTAGGGATGTTATACAATATTTCTCCTTCCCTGTCTGGCTGACTTCACTCAGTATGACACTCTCTAGGTCCCTCCAGGTAGCTGCAAATGGCAACATTTCATTCTTTTTGATGGCTAATATACCATTGTATCCTGAAGAAGGAAATAGCAACTCACTCCAGTATTCTTACCTGGAGAATCCCATGGATGGAGGAGCCTGGTGGGCTACAGTCCACGGGGTCGCAAAGAGTCGGACATAACTGAGTGACTTAACTAACTAACTAACTAACTAAACTAACTAATACCATTGTATATATGTACCACATCTTCTTTATCCATTCCTCTGTTGCCATTTGCTACTTCATAAAATAAAATGAATGCAATGACATTCATAAGAATAAAGTGCTATGGCAACACAAGCAAACTTGTGATGACTTTTGCCTGGGATCATGGGAGGAGGCTCAGGTATTAGAGATGAGGTGCTAGTTAAGCTGGTGACCAACAGTAGATAAACAAGTTGTTTAATCTACTGTTTAACATATCTCATTCCATAGAAGTTGTGAGAGAATTTATCTCCAAGTCTAATTTTGTCCATTATAGAGGTTCTCAATGAGGGATTCTAATGAAATTCCTTCTCATGAAAATGATCTCAGGGAATAAAAACAGGGAGGAAGTTAAAAAAAAAAAACATGAGAAAAAGCATAAGTCATCTTTAAATTTTTAACTTCAAGTTTCATCATGAAATATTATCATCTTCTTGGCCAAAAACTTAATGGGATCTTACTAGGGAGGCACTGAACTAAAGTGATTGACCAGCCTCATCTCCCAAACCATTTCAGAGAAGACAGAAAATGATTTCATGTGTTCAATGACCCAATGTCATTTCCCCCATGCACAAATTAATATGTCTTAAAATTACTCAGTGAATTAAAATTATTAAAATAGTTAATAAAAACTAAAGTTTCTAAACTTCCACTTTTATAGGGTTTGTAAATAAAAGCAAATTGTCTACTTGAAAAAAAAAAAGATGACAAGCTGACCAAAGTCATTATTGACAGACACCATTTTGCTTTATAGTATTAATGGTTGGAGGCTAACAGTTGGGGGCATTTCAGCTGTTCCAGAGGCCAAGTTAGAGAAAATTCCTTACTTAACATGATCACAGGGCAGGCCAGTCAATGGAAGAGATGGGCTTTCTCCTTGACTAGTAAATGAAAGAAGCTTGAAAAAAATGACAGACATAAACTGTGTGCTTGGGACTTTCTTATGATGAAGAAGAGAAGAGAACAAATAAAGAGGAAGAGGAGGAAGAGGAAAAAAAGAGAAAGCAGAGAGCTGAGGGATTAGAAAGTCTAGATTTAGGATTTATCTTGCAGCATGGAATTCAAAGACAGCTATCTACAATTCTACAACATGAGAAGGACCTGTGGTTGTTGAATGAGTCATCTCTAAAATCTAAACATCAAGAAAGAACACGAGCTCTTCCAGTGGTAAACAGCCTGAACTTGATTAAAGTGAAATATAACTGAGAGGTCAGAGTTCTGCAGAGTGTGATAACATCTGACTAGGGCACCAGAACAGAGAGGTTGGTATAGAAACAGGGTCTCAAAGGATGCACGAGATTTTAGCAGGTTCATTTGGGGTGGCAGAAAGGAAGAAAGAAAGCAAGGGAAAGAGAAGTTTTTTCGCCCGAAGAAACAGAATATGGAAAGGCCAAAGAAAGTCAGGAAACATTCCTTAAAAAAAAAACAATCAGACAAACAAAAAAATTATCTCTGAGACTGGAATCTAGAAAAATGATAAGATGATTTACTGTAAAGCAGAAATAGACACACAAACATAGAGAACAAACCTGTGGACAACAAGATGGGAAAGGAGAGGTGGGATGCATTGAGAGATTGGGGCTGACATATACACACTATTGATACTTTATATAAAACAGATAAATAAGGAGAACCTACTATATTGCTCTTGGATTCCCAGGTGGCTCAGATGGTAAAGCGTCTGCTTGCAATGCAGGAGACCTGGGTTTGATTCCTGGGTCGGGAAGATAGGTTGGAGAAGGAAATGGCAACCCACTCCAGTACTTTTGCCTAGAAAATCCCATGGACGGAGGAGCCTGGTAGGCTATAGTCGATGGGAAAGAGTCAGACATGACTGAGCGACTTCTCTTGATCTTGACTATATAGCTCAGTGAACTCTACTCGGTGCTCTGCGGTGAACTAAATGGGAAGGAAATCCAAAAAGAAGAGGAGATATATGTACAGCTGATTCACTTTGCTATACGGTAAAAACTTACACAACATTGTAAAGCAACTATCAGTTCAGTTCAGTTGCTCAGCCGTGTCTGACTCTTTGCGACCCCATGGACTGCAGCACACCAGGCTTCCCTGTCCATCAACAACTCCTGGAGCTTACTCAAACTCATGTCCATCAAGTCAGCGATGGCATCCAACCATCTCATCCTCTGTCGGGCCCCTTCTCCTGCCTTCAATCCTTCCCAGCATCAGGCTCTTTTCTATGAGTCAGTTCTTCGCATCAGGTGGTCAAAGTATTGGAGTTTCAGCTTCAACATCATCAGTCCTTCCAATGAATATTCAGGACTGATCTCCTTTAGGATGCACTGGTTGGATCTCCTTGCAGCCCAAGGGACTCCCAAGAGTTTCCTACAACACCACACTTCAAAAGCATCAATTCTTCGATGCTCAACTTTCTTTATAGTCCAAATCTCACATCCATAGATGACTACTGGAAAAACTACTAGTTAAAAATAGTTTTAACTAGACGGACCTTTGTTGGCAAAATAATATCTCAGCTTTTTAATATGCTGTCTGGGTTGGTCATAACTTTTCTTCCAAGGAGCAATCTGCAGTCACCATCTGCAGTGATTCTGGAGCCCCCCAAAATAAAGTCTATCACTGTTTCCATTGTTTCCCCATCTATTTGCCATGAAGTGATTGGAACGGATGCCATGATCTTAGTTTTCTGAATGTTGAGCTTTAAGCCAACTTTTTCACTCTCCTCTTTCACTTTCATCAAGAGGCTCCTGAGTTCTTCTTCGCTTTCTGCCATGAGGGTGGTATCATCTGCATATCTGAGGTTATTGATATTTCTCCTGGCAATCTTCCCTGGTGGCTCAGATGGTAAAGCGTCTGCCTTCAATGCGGGAGACCCAGGTTCCATTCCTGGGTCGGGAAGATCCCCCGGAGAAGGAAATGGCAACCCACTCCAGTACTGTTGCCTGGAAAATTCCATGGATGAAGGAATCTCACAGTCCATGGGGTCGCAAAGAATTGAACATGACTGAGTGAATTCACTTTCACTTTCTGGCAATCTTTATTCCAGCTTGTGCATCATCCAGCCCAGCATTTCGCATGATGTATTCTTCATATAAGTAAAATAAGCAGAGTGACAACATGCAACCTTGATGTACTCCTTTCGCGATTTAGAACCAGTCTGTTGTTCCATGTCCAGTTCTAACTGTTTCTTCTTTACCTGCAAACAGATTTCTCAGGAGGCAGGGAAGGTTGTCTGGTATTCCCATCTCTTTCAGAATTTTCCACAGTTTGTTGTGATCCACACAGTCAAAAGCTTTGGTATAGTCAATAAAGCAGAAGTAGATGCTTTTCTGGAACTCTCCTACTTTTTTGATGATCCAAGGGATGTTGGCAATTTGATCTATGGTTCCTCTGCCTTTTCTAAATCCAGCTTGAACATCTGAAAGTTCTTGGTTCACATATTGTTGAAGCCTGGGTTGGAGAATTTTGAGCATTACTTTGCTAGTGTGTAAGATGAGTGCAATTGTGTGGTAGTTTGAACATTCTTTGGCATTGCCTTTCTTTGGGATTAGAATGAAAACTGACCTTTTCCAGTCCTATGTCCACTATTGAGTTTTCCAAATTTGCTGGCACATTGAATGCAGCACTTTCACAGCACTTTCATTTACAATTTGAAACAGCTCAACTGGAATTCTATCACCTCCACTAGCTTTCAAGGCACTGTTCAATGGGCTAGGGATACAGCTGGGAAAAAACAAAGTCCTGCCTTCATGGGACTTATGGTCTGATGGAACTTGGGATGACAAAAATAAAGGAATATGTAATTTATATATAATCTAAACATATAATATAGATTATATATAATATACATATTCAAATATATAATATGTCAGCTGTGATAAGGCTCTTTAGAAAAATAAAGCAGGAAGGAGAAAGTAAGTAGCGTGGTGAGGGCAAATGTTATTATTTTAATACAGGGTGATCTGGGTGGACCTTTAACGATGAGGTTACTTTAGGCTGAGACTGTAAGGGAATGAGGGAGGAAAGCATGGAGTCAGGAATGATACAGACCAGAGATAAGAGCAAGTCAATGGCCCTGTGGCAGGGGTGTGCTTGTATCTGACACGAACAACTATCTCACATCAGTGCAGCTGGAGGGGTGTGAACAAAGAGGAAAGCCATAGATGAGGGCAGAAAAGTAAAGACAGGAGATAAACGGAGGTATGGGAGTTCCATTTGGGGTTAAGAGAATTTTTCCTCTTCTCTCCAGTTCTTCTTGCTGAGTCGCTAAGTTGTCTGACTCTTTGCAACCCCGTGGACTGTAGGCCTTACAGCCTACAGATTGTTGTCATCCTTACAGCCAGACTCCTTACAGCCTGTTGTCATCTTATACGGTTAAAGAAAGGAAGATTTGTCAATGCAGGAGAGGGAGGGGAGAACTGCTAGAGCCTGGAGTACATTCTAATTTACTGAAGGACCTGCACAGTTACAGAAGTGTACAGGGGGAAAAGAGCCTTCTTTGCCTCTCTACTCCAAACAAAATTTGTTCTGTGAACTCTTCTTCCTCATCCTGGAATGCAATTTCAGGGCCAGCCATAGTATTCATACAGCCTGAAATAATAGAAAGTGTTTGGTCGACCTTCAAGATTTAATGTGAACACTCCATTATAATATTTAAAACTCCCACCTTGATTCACTTGGCAGTAGAGCAGAAACTGACACAGCAGTGTAAAGCAGCTATATTCCAATAAAAAAAAATCACTGCAGCACTAGACAACAGCCAAGATATAGAAGCAAGCTAAATGTCCATCAGCAGAAGAATAAAGAAAACATGGTGTGTGCAGGTATATACACATATAATATATATATCAATAAACACACACACATGCTAGAATATTACTCAGCCATAAAAAAGAATGAAATACTGACATGTGCAACAACATCCTAAGTGAAGTAAGTTAGAGAAAGATAAATGTTATAACACTTGTATGTGAAATCAAAAAAAGTGAGACAAATGAACTTACATGAAAAATCGAAACAGACTCACAAACTTTGAAAGCAATTTTATGGTTATCAAAGGGGAAACATGGGGGGGGGATAAATTAGGAGTTTGGGATTAACATACACACACTACTATATATAAAATAGATAATCAATAAGGACTTACTGTATAGCACAGGGAACTGTACTCAATACTCTGTAATTACCTATATGAGAAAAAGAATCAGAAAAAGAATGGATGTGTGTGTGTGTGTGTGTGTGTGTGTATAACTGGATCACTTTGCTGTACACCTAAAACTAACACAATACTGCAAATCAACTACATTCCAAGATAAAATAAAAATTAAATTTAAGAAAAAAAAAAAAGCTCCCATCTCATCTAATTGAAAACATCTCTCTCCCACAGCTACAACTGACTTAGACGCATACCTGGGGGCAGGGGGTGGGGATTCGGGCTGTTTCTGTCTTTTTTCTTCCACCCTTTCCTCTGCTGGCTAGCCATCTGCTGCTCAGGCTGCTCCACAGCCTAGGCAGGTGCCTCGGGGAGGTCTTACTGGACTGAAAGGATCATGATCTGGCTCCGATATGTCCTCAGAGTGGGATGCATGTCCCAAACAGACTCTCACGATGCAGTTTTATTGATTCACGACAACAAGCCCACTGGGGACTCCCTGTGGCCCCACTGTAGTATGCCTGGAGCATGCTTTCTCACTCTCTCTCCCTCCCTCTCCACGGCTCTGCTCAGGAGTCCCTTTCATTCCTGGCCCTCAGTAGTAAACCCTACTCCTCCTCACTCACTCCTTCTGCACAGGATTCCCTGTAAGATATACCCTGCTGGGTTGCTTGTGCCAGATCCATGGGACACCTCTGCCTTGTCTTCAGCAGACACACAGCCCATACCCAGAGCACCTCTCACTTTTCGCCTTAGTATCTCATATACAAGAGTCAACCCTGGCCTCTTTCCTCGGATTCTACTTCTGTTTTATATCCTCAGGGTGGTTTTTAACACTAGTTTAACAAGCTTTTAGGAAGCCCTACACAGGCAGTCTGGTCTCTGGGGCCTCTTCCAAAAGCCTGAGGAAAGGAAGACCCCTATTGTAAGCCCTCCTCAGAGGTGCTGGAGCAGAGAGCGCATGGCGGGAGAGGAGATGCAGAGAGCTGGCCAGGGCTCAATAAGTCGACTTACTTTCTGGCAACAGCAGTCATCAAAGACTTTCAGTAGAGACCCAAATCAGGAAAATGTCATCAATTTCTGAACACCAGACATTCTAATACCGGGTGCTACTTTAACCAACTTACTAAATGAAATCCCCCTTGAAATGAGAAGTACATAGAGGATTACAATCACTGTAAAGAATTCAAAACTACTAAGATAGTCTTACCTAATTTCCTATTTTATGATAACCAACCTTCCTCAGTTATTTACCAATAAATGTGTACATAATCTTACCAGGGTATTCAAATCTATCTTTTTGGATGTAAGCCTGCCACTCTACCAACCCCTTTCCAATTTCATACTGAAACTCTGAACCCTCTACTAACATAATAAGACAACCCTTTGTGAGTACTTTTGTCTTAATTCATAATAATCACTTTCAATACTCCTGGCGACATATACAAATTGAAAGACACTGGCATGAGATGAATGGTCAACTTTAAGGAGAAAATGAAATTAGCAATTATTCCATTAAAGCAAGTATTTTATGTTTGTCCTGATTAAATCATCTTAACCACCTGGCTCCAGTTCCAATAAAAGTGAATCATTAGGGGCAAAGTCTAATAGCTAGCAGCAGAATACTCTCTGACGGATTCATTCATTTCTTCCTTCCTGTGTCCAATGCTCAGCTGACTGAGCCGTGTGCTGAGAGAGCCTTAAAAAGGGCAGCACCACACGCTGAGTTCCTGGTGTGAGGGGTGTGGAATGTAGCATGCTTTCTGGCTCCCCTTAAGCAAACAATGTGCTAACTTTAAATTATCCATTCAAAGGATACTTATTAAATATCTTCCACTCTTCATTCAATAAGTATTGAATGTCTAACTGAGTCCCAGGCACTAGAACAGACACAGAGGATACAATGGAGAGCTGATGGTCCCTGCCGTTGTGAAATTCAGAGTGATGGAGTTCCCGGGCCCTGGAATGGAACTGTCAAACAAAATCACCTTTAGTGGTTATTCAGGCACGGGCTACTGATCAACTGTCCTGAATGCTATGGGAGATCATTTTCTCAATTTCACAAAAAGAATATCTATATGTCTATATATCTCAAAAATTTCCGATAAATACCACATTCACTAGAGAAATTTCAGACACAGCCCCTCTAATATCAGGAACAAGATGAGACTGGTTTTTAATCATCATAACTGTTCAACATAATACTGGAGGTCCAGATAAACACAATTATACAAAAATCGACAACAACAACAAAAGGTATAAAGAAGGGAAGAGAGAGAAGAAATTTTCTGGTGATAAAGATCTTCCAGATAAAGTTCATACTTATCCTGCGAAAACCTCTTTCTTTTCTGACCAAAATATCACACTTCCAACACCACGACCTTACGGAAGCCTTCCGTGACCATCCAAACTGTATAAGATCACCGGGATCTATGGTTTAAAACTTACTGTGAAAGCTATCAGGCATATATAGACTGTTTAATACATGCATATTTGAAAATTTAGTAAAATGCATATTTACAATAGCTAACACATGGAAGCAACCTAAATGTTCATTGACAGATGAATGGATAAAGAAGATGTGTGTGTGTGTAATGGAATATTGAAGAAGAAGTGAAGTGAAGTGAAGTCGCTCAGTCGTGTCTGACTCTTTGCGACCCCGGGGACTGTAGCCCGCCAGGCTCCTCTGTCCATGGGATTCTCCAGCAAGAATACTGGAATGGGTTGCCATTTCCTTCTCCAGGGGATCTTCCTGACCCTATTACTCAGCCCTAAAAAGGAATGAAATAATGCCATTTGCAGCAACATGGATGGACCTCAGTTCAGTTCAGTTAAGTCACTCAGTTGTGTCCGACTCTTTGCGACCCCATGAATCGCAGTCACCAGGCCTCCTTGTCCATCACCAACTCCCAGAGTTTACTCAAACTCATGTCCACCGAGTAGGTGATGCCATCCAGCCATCTCATCCTCTGTCGTCCCCTTTTCCTCCTGCCCTCAATCCCTCCCAGCATCAGGGTCTTTTCCAATGAATCAACTCTTCACATGAGGTGGCCAAAGTACTGGAGTTTCAGCTTTAGCATCAGTCCTTCCAATTAATACCCAGGACTGATCTCCTTTAGGATAGACTGGTTGGATCTCCTTGCAGTCCAAGGGACTCTCAAGAGTCTTCTCCAACTCCACAGTTCAAAAGCATCAATTCGGCACTCAGCTTTCTTCACAGTCCAACTCTCATATCCATACATGACCACTGGAAAAACCATAGCCTTGACTAGACGGACCTTGTTGGCAAAGTAATGTCTCTGCTTTTTAATATGCTGTCTAGGTTGGTCATAACTTTCCTTCCAAGGAGTAAGCGTCTTTTAATTCCATGGTTGCAATCACCATCTGCAGTGATTTTGGAGCCCCAAAGAATAAAGTCTGACACTGTTTCCACTGTTTCCCCATCTATTTCCCAAGAAGTGATGGGACCGGATGCCATGATCTTAGTTTTCTGAATGTTGAGCTTTAAGCCAACTTTTTCACTCTCCTCTTTCACTTTCATCAGAGGCTTTTTAGTTCCTCTTCACTCTCTGCCATAAGGGTGGTATCATCTGCGTATCTAAGGTTATTGATATTTCTCCCGGCAATCTTGATTCCAGCTTGTGCTTCTTCCAGCTCAGCATTTCTCATGATGTACCCTGCATATAAGTTAAATAAGCAGGGTGACAATATACAGGCTTGATGTACTCCTTTTCCTACTTGGAACCAGTCTGTTGTTCCATGTCCAGTTCTTACTGTTGCTTCCTGACCTACATATAGGTTTCTCAAGAGGCAGGTCAGGTGGTCTGGTATTCCCATCTCCTTCAGAATTTTCCACACTTTATTGTGATCCACACAGTCAAAGGCTTTGGTATAGTCAATAAAGCAGAAGTAGATGTTTTTCTGGAACTCTCTTGCCTTTTCAATGATCCAGCGGATGTTGGCAATTTGATCTCTGGTTCCTCTGCCTTTGCTAAAACCAGCTTGAACATCTGGAAGTTCACAGTTCACATATTGCTGAAGCCTCGCTTGGAGAATTTTGAGCATTACTTTACTAGCATGTGAGATGAGTGCAATTGTGCAGTAGTTTGAACATTCTTTGGGATTGCCTTTCTTTGGGATTGGAATGAAAACTGACCTTTTCCAGTGCTGTGGCCACTGCTGAGTTTTCCAAATTTCCTGGCAATGGATGGACCTAGAGATGATCATACTAGAGATGATCATACTAAGGGAAATAAGTCAGACAGAGAAATCCAAATAGCATATGCTATTACTTACATGTGGAATCTAAAATATGATACAAATGAACTTACTTACAAAATAGAAACAAACTCACAGACGCAGAAAACAAATGTATGGTTATCCAAAGGAGCAGGTGGAAATAAATTAGGAGTTTGGGATTAGCAGATACAAACTAACACATATAAATTAAACAACAAGGTCCTACTATATGGCACAGGGGACTATATTAGATATCATGTAATAACCTATAATGGGAAAGAATATGAAAAAAATCTATCTCGATACCTACCTATCTATATCTGTATTGTTTTTCTATACACCAGAAATACAACACTGTAAATCAACTATACTTCAATTACAAAATTAATAAGGTGCATTCAGCAAGGTTAGTGGATATAAGACCAGTTTTTAAAAATCAAATATATTTCTCTATTTTGGCAGTAACTAAACAGGAAATATAAGGCAGAACTAGATAAAATTCATAAAAGCAATTAAAAGTCACTGTACAGGAATGACTCTGTTTTATCTGTGCTCTTTTGCTACACACAAATGTAGAAGTACTTAACACTTCCCAAAGAAACTATTACATTTTAACTTCATTTACTTTAAAAAATGTATTTTGATGTTACTTCTTTTCACAAAGGGTGTGGTACAATGAATGATGATCCCCCCCCAAAGACAGCCATGTCCAAATCCTTATAACTTGTGAATGTTACTGTATATGGCCAAAAAAAAAAAAAAAAAGCTGGGGGGGGGTTGGAAATGGGGATATAATCCTGGATTATCTAGGTGGGCTCTAAATGAAATTGTAAGTGTCCTCTGAGAGAGAAGAAGAGGGAGGTTTGACCACAGATGAGAAGGCCTTGTGACTACAGAGCCCTGAAGTGACTGACCATAGAGTACTGAAGTGATGTATTCCCAAGCCAAGGTATGCTCACAGACACCGGAAGTTGCAAGAAGCAAGAAATAAGATTCTCCCCTAGAACCTCCAGAGAGAGGAAGATCCTGCTCACACTTGATCTCAGTGTACTGAACCTGATTCTGGACTTCTGGTCTCCATAACTTCAAGAATACGAATGTGCATTGTTTTAAGCCACCAAGTTTGTAATAGTTTGTTACAGCAGACATTGAAAACCAATTCAAAAGGTTTTAGATATTTTATATAGCCCCCTTCAACACACACACACACACACACACACACAGATGTTATAGTAACTCAAACAAAAGCTGTGAATATAAAACTAATGAAAAGAAGAATGGAAATATGATAAACCAAAGGCTCAACTAAGCTTGAGTGTTAGATTTCAACTCTAAGCTTCCTGGTTTACAGGGATAGAAGAAAAATGGGATTGATTGTACAGCTTGCATTATTGGAAAGAAGGATATGTAAGTTCAGATTAAACATTTTAAACCAGTAAATTCTAAAACAAATTCTCCAGTGGAATTTTATATGGGGTACAGTGAGTAACATATTAACTTATCAGCATAGTTAAAGTAACAGAGGTATGACTTTCATATAGCTATTACTCTTATTTTTGCATCTAAAATTTTTATTAAAAATAATTTCAGACTTAGAGAAAAGTTGCAAAAATAGTACAAAGAATTCTGTATATCCTTCATTAGATTCAGAGTCTCTTAATATGTTGCACAGGCATTCTTTCTTTCCATCCATGTATCCATCCATTCCCCTCACACAAACACTCACTGTGTGTATGTGAAAAAAATTTTTCTGAACCAATGTAAGTTGCAGATTTAATGCCTATTTACTCCTAAATACTTAGGCACATTTTATTTGTAAGAGAATATTCTTTTATATGGCCCTAATACAATTATAGTATCAGGAAATAAAAACGGACAAAATTCTATTATCTTATCTATAGGCCTTATTAAAATTTTACCAATTGTTACAAAACATTTTTTACAGTAAAAGGGGAAAAATATTCTCTAGTTCAGGACTCAATTCAGGATCATACACTGCCTTTAGATGTTAGTCTCCTTAATATCTGTGTTAATCGGAAAGGTTTCTCCTCTCCTGGGAAGCCTTGATTGCATCCACCCTGCAACCTTAGCACTTCCACTGCCAAAAGTACCACCAATTTCATCTTCTAACTGTCTTTCAAATATATCAACTCCTCTCCATCTCCCCTGCCATACTCTGAGACAAGCTACTGCAATACCATCTCATCTGATCTCTAAGGCTCTTCTATCTAGTCTCCTAGCATCCACTGTGGTCTCTCTCCAATCTGTCCTCCAAATCGCAATTATGTTGATCCTTTGTAAATCTCCTTATGTTGCCCACTGTGCTTAAAACCTTTGTTTCTCATAAAAGACAAACATCTTTCACAAGGATTATAAACCTAGCATGTCCTGCCCCTTTTTGCTTCTCCAGGCTTAACTTGTGTACCAAGTTTTGCCTGTACCAAACCCAATCTGCTAGTTTCCCTCCTATCATCCTGCTGTACTCTTCCTGGACCACTTACCACTCATCCACTGCCATGTTCAACCCTCCCTGCTCCCTACTAGACTCTGCTTAGTTACCTAATCAAAGTATTTCATCTCAAACATCCCTGCCTTATAAAAGCCAATCACCCAAACTTAATCAGTCACTTGGCTTTACACTCTCATGGTTTTTCCTCCACTTCACCGCACTATGTTGCTGTTGTTCATTTACTAAATCATGTCAGAGTCTTCGTGACCCCATGGACTGCAGCACGCCAGGCTTCCCTATCTTGCACTATCTCCCAGAGTTTGCTCAAACTCATGTCCATTGAGTTGGTGATGCCATCAAACCATCTCATCCTCTGTCACTCCTTCTCCTCACAGCATTTACACACCAGACACACAGAAGAGTGTATAAAACATATATGTATAATTCAAAGAATGATAATAAAGACTCATCCAACCTTCACCTGGAATGCTACTTGTCACAAGCCCCTCCTGGGAGGCATCTTATTTTTTTAACCTCAATAACCAGCAGCCGTAGCCATGTAATTAACCAAGTGTTCTGTACATATGGCCAAAAAATTTCTTGCTTATCTTTCAAGGTTCATCATCCATACATACATTCCTAAAATGTGTTATCTCTCTGATCTCTTTGAATTTTATTTGAATAAAATAATTCTGTATTTTCTTTCATGCCTTGTTTCTTTCACTTAAAATTGTTTGACAGGTATAGGTAGCTATAATTCCTTCAATCTCAGTATGTATGCCACTGTAAGACTACAATACAATTTAGCATATTCATTCTATTATTAGGAGAAACTTGGGTTGATTCAAATTTGGAGTTATTATGAAAATAATGCTATGAACACTCTGTACTAATCCCTGGGTCCATATTGGTACAAGGGTATGATAGTTTCTCCAGGTTTTTACCTAGGAATGAAATTGGTAGAGTGCAAGGTATGTGCATATTCATATAATGCTTCACTGTTTTCCCAACTGATTACACCCATTTGTACTCCCATCAGCTGGGTATGAAATCAGTCAGTCCTAAAGGAAATCAATCCTGAATATCATTGGAAGGACTGATGCTGAAGCTGAAGCTCTAGTATTTTGGCCATCTGATGTGAAGAGCTGGCTCATTGGAAAAGACCCTGATGCTAGAAAAGTTTAAGGGCAGGAGGAGAAGGGGACAACAGAGGACAAGATGGTTGGATGGCATCACCGACTCAATGGACTTGACTTTGATCAAACTCAGGGAGCTAGTGAAGGACAAGGAAGCTGGCATGCTATGGGGTTGCAAACAGTTGGACACAATTGAGCGACTGAACAACAGCAGCAGGGTATGAATGTAAAGCACCTATCAAGATCTGTAACTACATATTTCTGTGACTGTTTGCTTAGTATCCACCTTCCCCATTAGACTGTAAGGTCTGTGTCTACTTGTGCTTACCGTTTCACTCCAGTGCCTGGCACAGAGCAGGAGCTCAAGAACAACTGGCTGAGTAAAAGAAGGCACTCTGGATAAGAAAGTTTAAGTATTTTGGATGTGAACATAAGTCTATCTAGCTTCACAACCCATGTCTTTTCTATCATTTACATTTTCCTTCTCTGAAAATGGTGATGACCATTTGTATCCTACTTACTAGTTTCCAATGCAATGCAAGTGAAAGTCGCCCAGTCATGTCCGACTCTTTGCGACTCCATGGACCATAGTCTGTGGATTTCTCTAGGCCAGAATAATGGAGTGGGTAGCCTTTCCCTTCTTCAAGGGATCTTCCCAACCCGGGATCAAACCCAGGTCTCCCACATTGCAGGTGGATTCTTTAACAGCTGAGCCACAAGGGAAGCCCAAGAATACTGGGGTAGGCAGCCTATCCCCTCTCCAGCGGATCTCTCTGATCCAGGAATTGAACCCGGGTCTCCTACATTGCAGGCAGATTCTTTACTGAGTTATCAGGGAAGCCCTGAAAGTGAAAGTTGCTCAGTCGTGTCCGACTCTTTGCTACCCCATGGACTCTACAGTCCATGGAATTCTCCAGGTCAGAATATTGGAGTGGGTAGCCTTTCCCTTCTCCAGGTGATCTTCCCACCCAGGGATCAAACCCAGGTCTCCCACATTGCAGGCAGATTCTTTACCAGTTGAGCCATAAGGGAAGTCCAATGCAACGGTAGCAATCAAATGTGATTACAGATGTCACTCCAATAAGCATGGAGTACCTATTAAGTGTCCACCAACGTTTCACTACCATGCACCTGGACTCAAAGGTCCGCAGATGGGGTATATGAAAGGTGACTGTCAATGGCAAATGGTTGATGAATGTATATGGATTAAGATTACTTTGTATACAAATACAGGGGTTTCAGATATCACTACAGGGAAAACCAGGGACAGCAATTAATGCTTTCAAGTCCAAACTGCACCTGTGTCCCAAATTATTCACCAGCACAAACAAAAGAAGCTTGCTCCAAGCCCCATCAGAACAAACATTTGAAAATGCTTTTACCCAGATGGCATCACTTTTCATCTGTGCCTGGGCTCAAGGAAGGGCTGGGCAGAGAGCTGTATTACACACTGCACTTCAGCTTGGCACTGTGGGTTCAGAAAGTAAACTCTGACTTCCTATTTACACTGAAAGATCTTAGGCCCCTGTGGTTTCCTGTTGCATCCTGGCGTGTCTGTGCTTTGGTTTCTCAGTTGTCTGCACAGAGCAGCAAATGGGGTCCCTCACGGTTTCACTTCATCCTGCTCTTCATAAGAAAATAAGAATTCTACAGTCTCTAATTGTTAGCAGATTCTACGAGCTACTCTCTCCAAGTCCTGACTTCTCAATCTGTCTGGACCTAAGCCTACCAAGAGACATTTCCTTTGAAAGGATGGAGACTCATGGAACCTCCAAGTGTGACCCAAGCCAGCAGGGACAGACTGACCATTCAACTTAATTTACTACATTTTACACTATGTTTACATTTATTTACTTCACTGTTAACATTCATCAAGTATAAATTTAGAGTCACTTCTATGTACAAAATGCTCTGCTGGGCACTGAGGAAACCATGATGAGAAGGTGTAATTGCTACTCTGAAGGAGCTTAAAGCCATTTTTCTGAAAGTCCCTGATTAGAATCACTGGGCCACCTGTTAAAACGACAGTATACTCCTTCCCAGCAAGACTCACTGACTCATTCCCTGTGGGAGTGGCACCTGAAGAATTGCATTTGTAAGGAGTCTTCAGAGACATTTTATGCACAGTAATTGAGAACCACGGGTTGGCAGCTCAGTGGAGAATTTACAGTCTTGGGGGTGGGGGGCGGACAGTGACAGAATCAGGGGCCTTTCCTATGATATATCAGACTTCCCCCAACTGCACGATCCTTCAATTTGAGTAAATGAAGGTGAACCAACTAAGCATGGAGCAGAAATGGCTTTGGGTTTGCTCACATACGTATCTGAATCTCGGACCTAACCCTTACTATTAATAGCCAGGGGACTTCGGACAGATCACTCAGTTTCTTTGAACCTCATTTAAAAAAAGAAAACAACACCTGCTCTGTCTACCTCACTTAGTTATTCTGAGTATTGCATTCCACAAGGCATTTTACAGACTCTAAAGCACCAAGAATGAGTTAGTCATTTTATGATCACAAAAACTTTAATAAACAAGAAAATTAAGCCAACCCATAAGGTTTCTTTTAAGCAGTCAGAACTAGCCCATCTCTTAACCATCCTAAACTTTGCTCCCACTTTCTCCTAAACATTGTAACTGTGTATAATGTGCTTCCTTCCAAGTTCCAGCAGCTTTTTTCGGAAGCAGAACTCGAAAGTGGACCCAGTTCTGGGTAGGACAGTGGGATATACTCTTGGCACCATGTTAACATTTTTGAGGAATGAATATAAAAGACAGGAGACCAGTCAGACCTGGCTTCCTCTGTCTCATCCTAGCTCTGCAATCTCTCTGACCTCAATTCTACCATCTCTTAGATGGAGAAATATGCTCTATTGGGTCATTTTAGGTTACTACTCTTTAAGGACATTTGACTTTTGTTTAATGTGAATGTATTAGTACTACCCTTTATTCTGACTTAAAACATGCCTACTACACCTTTCTCTTTCATAAGTTCAGTTCAGTTCAGTTCAGTCACCCAGTCATGTCTGACTCTGCAACCCCACGAACTGCAGCACGCCAGGCCTCCCTGTCCATCACCAACTCCTGGAGTCCACCCAAACCCATGCCCATCGAGTTGGTGATGCCATCCAGCCATCTCATCCTCTGTCGTCCCCTTCTCCTCCTGCCCCCGATCCTTCCCAGCATCACCCATATTTGTTATGAGGATTAGATATTCTATATACAGGCTGCCAGAGGAACTAGCGCAAAGTAATTATGTAATAAATCCCAGCTATTGTTATTCCTAAATATAAACACATTGCTTGTTCATCCCTAACATGTTGTCCCCAGAAACTTCCTCTTCTTTACATACGACACACAAATTTGAGTAGCCTTTTGTTTGGTGAATATATCCTTCTCTTTTTAAAATTTGAATTTTTATCCCTCAAACTGTGGTAGTGTTTACTATCTAACTTCACCAGGATTACAGATCATTTACTGTCTGTTAGCAAACCTCTTTGGGTGGACTTGATAACATGTGGTATGCTGAACTCCTCCTGTGTGCCCTAGGGACAGAGCATGACGGAGGCTTCTCCTTGACTGCTCAATGAGCTCAGGCATATAGGGAAGACGAGGAGTGATAAGTGCTGCTCTGGAGCTGGGCTTAGAGAGCTATGAGGGCCCAGAGGAGGCACAACTCACCAAACATGCTGGAGGAAGGGACAAGAGCCCCATGGAAGTAACACCTGACCTTTGGGGAACTTTGTGAAAGACACGCACTAAGGATACACAGTGACTAAAAACATAGGTTCTGGGGTCCCTGGGCTTTGGTTCAACCTCTGTTCTGCCTCTTCCTCACACTGTGAGCTCCCCAAGCCTCAGTTTCCTCATCTGAACACTTGGGATCATAATACAATGAGAGTCATCCTAGAGTTTACTGGGAGTATCAAATAACATAGTAAATGTTCAATAAATGTGAAGTATAATAATGATGATGATTCTAGTGGCGATGAGACTCATCAGGTAGAAGAGAGTTGTGGCCATTCCAGCCAGAGGGGGGGAAAAATATGCCTAGAGGCCAAATGAGAAAGTACAGGCTCTTTGCAAAAAGAAATCTATACTTCTTCAATCTAAAGTATTCCAAAGACAAACGCGTTTTTCATGTTTCATAGGATGGCAAAATGAATAAATAGCTTACTATTTAGAACCTATTTAAGATCCCTGGTGTGAATATTCATAAGCCTTACTGTAGAAAAACAAATGTGATTGATTATGGGTGCTATCCTAGATCTCGCTAACATTGGTATGTAATATACTGTATGGAAGTGGAAGTGAAGTCAGTCAGTCGTGTCCGACTCTTTGTGACCCCATGGGCTGTAGCCCAACAGGCTCCTCTGTCCATGGGATTTTTCCAGGCAAGAGTACTGGAGTGGGTTAGTGGGTTGCCATTGCCGTCTCCAGAGGATCTTCCCAACCCAGGGATCGAACCCGGGTCTCCCGCATTGTAAGCAGACGCTTTACCATCTGAGCCACAGGGAAGTCCAATATACTGTATACATAGAGTAAAAACTTTAATTTTAGCCCCATGGAATTCACAAAAGGATATGGGATGTACCTATTATTAGAATACAGGATGAAAAGTCAGGAATAGCAGGGGATGAGGCCAGGGGTGGGCAGGGCTCAAGTCACACATGATCCGCTATGACCTGCTAGGATTCAGGAGACTCACTGAGAGATTTTAACTGGGAGAGTGAAACCATCAGACTTGATATTCAGGACCATCTCCACTGTGAGTCTGTCAAAGTAGGTCCATGCAGACTAGGGCCTTGCATAACACAGAAGAATGAGTACATGTGTTAATATAACTGGCCATTCTCTCCATGGGCTCCCTCTTTTTCATGAATCATATCCCTAATTCCAGAGAACACCAGCCCTGACTTTCAAGATCATAGCTAGTCTTTGAATTAAGAGTTACATGGAAGCCTGAGGAACGTTCAGTAGATTGTAACAGGCAGGCAGATGGCAGGTAGGTAAGCGAGGGTGGCCCCGAGACTCGTCTACATCAAGCAGCTCCTGGATGGCTGACCAATTACTCACAGACACCCTCCACTTAAACATCCCCTCAACCAGCAGAATCAAGGCTGTCTCTGCCTGGCTCTACACAAGGCTGAAATCAATGACACAAGGCCCAAACACAAATCTGGCAATTGGATGATATGGCCACTTTTCAATCAGTTTTATGCTTTTGCTTATGGTCTGCTTCAAGGTATAATTCAGTGAAATAAATCAGTTCTCACATGGATGGAATCTTGTGACTGAATGTAGCAATGCTGCTGTAATAAGTGGGAAGGATCAGGTCATCAAGGAAAGAACCTGTTGTCTTCTTGAAGACCAGAGAGCTGACATGCTGGATCTTTCTTCTTTCGCCATGGAGCCTGTCAACCCATCGAAGAAAAGGACACCAAACTGGCATGGCATGGTTTGTTCTTCAGAAAACCTGGATGGTTGCTACCCAGTATATTTCTGTTTGTCCTTCTATCAATCCAGTATTTACGAGACCCATACCACATGTCAGGTGCTATCCTAAGTGCAAGCAGAAATGGAAATTTACTTTTCTGTGTTATCTTTCTGTTACCTCTGTAAGTAATAAAGACCACATGCTGGTATCGTTCCATAGTATAACCTGAAATATGGGCACTAAATCTTTCTCTTTCTCAAACATCACTGAACTCAGGTTCTCTAGAGTTCTGAAAAATACATGCAGGGGTGAGTTTTATGCTATGTGAATTATCTTTCAGTAAAAAGTTAAAAAATAATACATCATAGCACTGCAGTAACTTTCACCTCCTTGAGATTTAAGACTTTCATTCTTTTTAAACTGAATATATCCCAAATCTATAAGAACATGGCCAAATTCTCCACTGGGTTTTCACACTGAACCTCTGTTTTTTTTTTTCCTGCTGGCAGTAGGGCCACTGATGTTCATTAGGAAGGGACTTTCAACCTCAACCCTTGAGCACTGATTGCTCAAAAAATTTCTCATGTTTTTCTGGGACCTTTGTTCTCTTACATGTCATTTCTCCTGGTGTTCTCACACTGGTAAAACGGAAGAAGAGAAACTACACTAAACTTCTGATGGCTTTGAAGGTCAAAAAATAGGAAAATTTAATTAAGGTGTAAAAAGAGGTCATTGGAGCACGCATACACAAAGAGAGTGGGAGATGGGGATGAAAAATAAGGGGGAAGCGGGACTTCCCTGGTGGTCCAGTGGCTAAGACTTCATGCTCCCAATGCAGGGGGCCTGGGTTCAATCCCTGGCCAGGGAACTACAGCCCACAAGCTGTAGCTAAGAAATGGCACAGCCAAATAAATAAATAAAGATGAAAAATATATATATTAAAAAAAAAAAAAAACAGAAAACAATAAGGCAGAAGCAACCAGGCAGAAGTTCTGAAGCCCCAGAATGTATGTAGAAGTGGAGGAGTCGCTGTGTATTGAGAACCACAGCACAGCAGCTGACGCTTAGTGAGGGCTCTGTCCTGGCTGCCTCAGACGCCTTTACATCCTCACGCATTTGCTGGAAGGGCACTAACACTGCCATCGCTGCTAGGTCACCCTCAGCAACCATAGTGTCAGAGTCACCCTTACAGCAGATGAGTGGTAAACAGAAAAAGGGGGAATAAAAATCAATGTGGTTTTCATTTCATGCTCTTCCAAACAAATACAAAAACATCTCCGTGATTTGAGAAGTTAGTCACATGTCTTCAAATTGCCTAATTCGGTACTTGACCACAGAGCAGCGGGGAAACAGGGAAGATGATAAATAAGAAGTCTCATAGATACATGCCCAGGGGACAATGGTGACAAGTGATGCTGCTTATTCTTATTGTTATCGTTAGTCTGGGGGCCCCCTGAAGGGCAGTGATTTGAGAGACTGGGAAGGAGGGAAAATGAGACCATTGTGGTTGAACTGCACCCAGGCCTCACTGTGTAGTTATCACCAGACTTTGAAAAAGATCTGCCTTGTAATCACTTCACCCCCCTTCCCACAAAACACCCATGTGCACAACCAACCATCCCATGGCCCCTGTCTCATTGTTCTGCGAAGAGTTAACAATGTGAGCTCTGGAATTAAACTACCTGGGTTAGAAACTTCTCCAGGACTTACTAGCTATGGATTTGGATAAGTATTCTACCTCTCTGAGACCCAGGTTCAGTCCCTATAAAATGGGAGGATAACATTGGTAACTGCATAAGGTTATTATGAGAGTTAGATACAATAATAGATGCACATTTTTTACCCCATGATAAGCATGCAGTAAATATTAGCTGCTATTGTTACTGCTGCTAATTTCGATTCTTCCCTCTGCTTCAACCATTCTTCCAGGCGAGCTGCCGTCTTTTGTGGAAAACTGGGCTCACGCCAGCTGACACGCTCTCATTTGTTCTGACCTCATGAAAGGTCTTGTGTTACCTGGCTTTGCTGTGTTCCTGGTGGGCCTCCAGAAACATGGGACCAGACGGCCCTGCCCAGCTTTTACGGGAGCGGAATGGCTGGATCACACAGTAGATGTGAGAGTCTCTTATAGGAAACTGCTCAACTATTTTCCCAAGTGGTTGTGCCATTTCACATACCCGGCAGGAGCCTGTGAGGGTTCCCGTTCCACATGCTCATCAAACTTCAGTCCTTCTGACAAACATGTCGTGGGTCTCACTGTGGTTTGAATTTGCATTTCCCTTGTAAGGAACCATGTATGGCACCCTCTGTCCCTCAGTTTGGGCCTGGGTAGAGTACCACACTGCTATAATCATCACCCAAATGGCACAGCTCCAACGACGTGGCCTGGCCTGAGGGGGGTTTCTCTGGTTAGCGCTCAGGACTCTAGGACTCCTGAGCCCTCGTTTCCCAACAGAACAGAGATCAGGCTGCAGATCCACTCTTGGCCAAAGTGCACCCTGAAGAGCTGCTGGGAAGGGACCCTGTTCTCTTCCAGGGACCTATAATGGATGGGAATGGAGAGCTCTGGAGGACTGTGAGGTGGAGGAAGGAAGAGCAGGTGCGGCTGGCTTGTGCCTCGCAGGCCCTGCTGAAGTAAAGCTGCTTAGTGAGGCTCTCACTTCCTAGAGAGGCCAAATGAACTCCCAGGTATGACCGGCAAGGTGAGGGATGGGGTGGGGAGACAGACTGACAGTGCCCTGGATGTGGGGGGGCTTCTACCAGTTGGTCAGCCCCCCCAACCCCCATTCAGCAGAAACAGATGATGAAAGATGGCCCTACTGCAGTGGGAAGGTGTGAAAAGAGACTTAGGAAAATTCAAGCACTTGCACGCTTGTCAGTAAGGGAAGTGGTGGTGGCGGGGGTGGGGAGCAATCCAGCCATGTAGTCACTAAGCATTTGTGAATATTATACCCCAGCTCTAAACTGGACAGGATGGGATGAGAGGGGCAACAGAGACATGGACCCACTAGTGTGGACCTGATAAGCAAGTCAGCTTCCTCTGAGATATGAGCTGGTACTACTAAAGAAAGTCTTGTCCAACTCTTTGTGACCCCATGGACTGTAGCCCACCAAGCTCCTCTGTCCACGGAATTCTCCAGGCAAGAATGCTGGAGTGGGTTGCCATTCCCTTCCCCGGGGGATCTTCCTGACCCAGGGACTGAACCTGTCTTCTGCACTGCAGGCAGATTCTTCACTGTCTGAGCCACCAGGGAAGCTGCACCATTAAAACACAAATAAGCACACCTGGTAATCATGAGTGGGGAGGGAGAATGGGAGGAGGAGACAGGGAGTTTGGGATCGACGTGTATACACTGTTATATTTTAAATGGATAACCAACAGGGACCTACTGTGTAGTAAATGAAACTCTGCTCAATGTTATATGACAGCCTGGATGGGAGGGGAGTCTGGGGGAGAATGGATACATGTATGTGTGTGGCTGAGTTGCTCTGCAGTATACTTGAAATTATCACAACGCTGTTAATCAACTATATTCTAATATAAGATAAAAAGTTTAAGAAAATACAAATAACCATACCTATCAGTCTGTGCTACAGACCAAAAGAACAGAACAGTAAGATATGTCAGACTACCTAGAGAATTTACTTGGGTTAGAAGGAAGGATGTGACAACTGGTATTTATTGAGCACCTACCAAGTACTATTCTTTAAATTAAGGCTAAAACATTTTTAGAGATACTGTGCCTGGGATATAGAAAGCACTATATAAGTTCCTATAGGCAGTATTACTATTGTTCTTATTTTCTGGCATTCTTTACTTTTTTTTAAAGATTTATTTAACTATAATTGGTATTAAGTTGCACATATTTAAAATATCTGGTTTGATAAATTTTGACATAGCAGACAACCACCAATGAAGATATTATTATAATCAAGGTAAGTATATCCATCACCCCCAAAAGTTTCCTTGTGCCCATCTATAATCTTACCCTCCTGGTCCTCATTCTGCCCACTGCCCCACTGTAGGCAATCACTGATCTGCTTTCTGTCATTATATATTAGACATATATATATATAAAAAATGCATTTCCTAATAATTTTTAATAAATGGAATTACATATAGTTTATACTCTTTCTGTTTGGCTTCTCTCACTTAGCACAATTAATTAATTTTGAGATGAATCCATGTTGCATCTTATATTAATAACTCATGCCCTTTTATTGCTTAGCGGTATTCCATTCTAACAATGGACCAATAGTTTTTCTATTCACTGTTGACAGATGTGTGGGTTGTTTCCAGTTTGGGGCTACTACAAATGAAACTACTATGAACATTCCTGCCTGAGTTTCTGTAGAGACATAATGCTTTTATGAGTGGAACAGTAGAATCACACAGTAGGTGTACGCTGCCTTTGTAAGAAAGTGCTAAACTATTTTCCAAAGTGGTTGCACCATTTCACATTCCCCTCAGCAGTAAGTTCTGGTTTCCTGCATCTTCATCACAGTGTCAGCCATCCTAACAAGTATGTAGTGGATCTCACGGTGGTTTGAATGGGCATTTCCCTGGTGACTAATGACATTGAGCATCTTCCCAGGTATTTGTCATTCAAATCTTTGATTTAGATGTCTGCAACAACACTGGCCCATATTTCAATCGAGTCTGCTCTCCCTCTCCCCTGGGTAATTGAGAGAAGCTATGGACCCAAAAGGGAAGAGCAAGGACTCTGGGCTCAGTCCCCTAGAGGGGGGTCAGTCCCCACTTCCTGCACAAGGTGTGACCCACTTAACTGCTCTTTACCTCCATATCCTTACTTGTGAAATGGGGAGAGTAAAGGTGCCCAGCTCATAGGACTGTTGAGCTGATGACAAGACATATAGGATTTAGCACAGTGCCTGGTACACTGTAGGTGCTCAAGAGATGGCAGCAGCAAATGCTATTGCCTGTCTTCTGCTAATGACTGAGGCTGGACCAGGGATGCTGAATTTTATCCATTCAGCGCAGTGTAGAACTGTCCTGCCTCAAATGCCAGGAGAAGCACTACGCTGAATTTTCTGATTGCATGAGCTGTCTTACTGCTCACAGAACCATGCCAAACCCCTCCCTGCCAGTCAGTGCCTAGCATACAGTCTGTTTTCCAAACATGTCGTTGAGGGGACTAGGGTGAGCCTTGGTATGGAGAGACCAACTCCTGAGAACACTGGTCCGAAAGGCTGACAACTGCAGGTCCTAGTGAATCACGCACAGGAACCTGGCTCCTTCCCTGGGAGTTGTGACCGTGGACCTATCTGTGCCTATGGACTCCCTTCCCTCTCCACCTCTCTACCGACCTCTGCAGATGCCACCTGCTAAAGAAACTAAGGCAGAGAAACCTGCCCACTGTTTCTTAGCTGTGACATTCTCCTTTCCTACAGCGCTATCCCAGGGGGTCTGCAATACCTACAAACCATCCAGGAGCAGAGGAACTCAGTGGTAGGTGCTGTAGACACGAAAGACAAAGATAAAGAGTAGGAGCATGAGACTAGGGGAGGATCTGGTGCCTGAAACTGAGTAGGAACAGCATCCCCATGCAGTGGGGAAACTACAATCCTGTAAGTACCACATGCTACAGGAAAGCTTCCCTGTCTACTGAAGACTTTACTGGTCCCATTCTCCATGTGAAAGTGAAAGTGTTGGTCACTCAGTGGTGTTCAAGTCTTTGCAACCCCATGGACCATTGTCCGCCAGATTCCTCTGTCCCTGGGATTTCCTAGGCAAGAATACTGGAGTGGGTAGCCATTTCCTTCTCCTGGAGGTCTTACCGACCCAGGGATTGAACCCCAGCCTCCTGCATTGCAGGCAGATTCTTTACTGTCTGAGCCATCAGGGAAGCCTCCGCTTCTCCATATTCCAGTCTTAAATTTACCATCAGAATTACCACTCAGAGCTGTGGTCATCTTCTCCTTGTTTGTCTCTGTCCATAAAGGCAGGCATTACACTTTATTTTATTTATCTTAATACCCTTAGTACTTAGCCAGGCAAATACAAGAAAATATTTTGGTAATGAGTGAATGATTTAATAAATATTTTCTAATGAACTTTTAATTTTAGAACAGCTTAGATTACAGAAGAGTTGGGAATATAGTACAGGGTTCCATAGATCTGACACCTAGTTTTGTCTATCATTAATATCTTATATTAAGCTAATATGTCACAATTAAAAAATGATGATGAAATATTATCATTGACTTAAGACTTTACTTGATTCAGATTTCCTTAGTTTTTATCTAACATCTTCTTCTGTTTTAGGATCCCATCCAGGGTGCCACACTACATTCAGTTGTTACATCTCTTTAGACTCCTCTTGACTGTGATAATTTCTCAGACTTTCCCTGTTTTTTTATGACCTGGATGGTGTTGGTCAGGTATTTTGTAGCATGTCTCTCAAATGGAATTTGTCTGATGTTTTTCTTATGATTAGTTAGACTGTGGTTATGGGTTTGGGGGAGGAAGATAACAGAGATAAAGTGCCATTCTCATCACATCATGGCAATAGTACATACTATCAACATTACTTATCACTGTTGGTGCTGACCTTGATCACCTGGCTAAAGTTAGCAGGTCAGATTTCTCCATTGTAAAATTACTTTTTCCCCCCGCTTTTTGTACTGTCCAAGGAAGTCACCATGTGTAGCTCATGCTTTAAGAGTAGGAAGTTATGCTCCACCTCCTTGGGGTGGGAGTATATCTATATAAATTATTTGGAATTCTCCTGCCTGAGAGATTTGTCTCTTCTATTTACTTATTTATATCAGCATGGGCTCATACTCATAATATTTATGTGGCACTTTGGGTTATAGTCCAATACACTTTATTTTTATCTCCAGGCAAGAATACTAGAGTGGGTTGCCATTCCCTTCTCCAGGGGATCTTCCTGATATAGGGATCTAACCAATTGAACCATGGTTTCCTGCATTGCAGGCAGATTCTTTACCATCTCAGCCACCAAGAAGGCCCCCTCAAATTGTTACAATATTTGCTTTTTTAAACATTTCTTTATTTTCTGGTGCTACTACAAGATACTCTAGGATCATCTTGTCTATTTCCTGCCTCAGTCCTCAGTTCAGTTCAGTTCAGTCGCTTAGTCGTGTCTGACTCTTTGCAACCCCATGGACGGCAGCACGCCAGGCCTCCCTGTCCATCACCGACTTCCAGAATTTACTCAAATTCCTGTCCATTGAGTTGGTGATGCCATCCAACCATCTCATCTTCTGTTGTCCTCTTCTCCTCCTGCCCTCAATCTTTCCCAGAATCAGGGTCTTTTCAAATGAGTCAGTTCTTCGCATCAGGTGGCCAAAGTATTGGAGTTTCGGCTTCAACATCAGTCCTTCCAATGAACACTCAGGACTGATCTCCTTTAGGATGGACTGGTTGGATCTCCTTGAAGTCCAAGGGACTCTCAAGAGTCTTCTCCAACACCCAGTTCAAAAGCATCAATTCTTTTGCGCTCAACTTTCTTTATAGTCCAACTCTCACATCCATGCATGACTACTGGAAAAACCATAGCCTTGACTAGATGGACCTTTGCTGGCAAAGTAATGTCTCTGCTTTTTGATACGCTGTCTAGGTTGGTCATAACTTTCCTTCTAAGGTATAAGTGTCTTTTACCTTCATGGTTGCAGTCACCATCTGCAGTGATTTTGGAGCCCCCAAAAATAAAGTCACTGTTTCCCCATCTATTTGCCATGAAGTGATGGGACTGGATGCCATGATCTTAGTTTTCTGAATGTTGAGCTTTACACCAACTTTTTCACTCTCCTCTTTCACTTTCATCAAGAAGCTCTTTAGTTCTTCTTCACTTTATGCCATAAGGGTGGTGTCATCTGCTATCTGAGGTCCTAGAATCAACCATTTCTCCAAGAAACCCTGATACTTTTTATTGGAGAATGGTATTAGAAATGAAGATATAGGCACCAGGAGTGCTTGTAGCAACTAGCTGCTAGGGTGTCCTTGTTTCAAGGCCCCCTCCACTATCACAGCCAGAAAATACATGTAGGTTTACTAAACTGAATACCTACATATATATATATATATATGAGATCTACAATAAACCCAACATGAGTTTATCTAGATGTTTTTAATTTGAATCCATTGTCACACGGATCATTCTAGCATTGCTGCTGTTGCCATTCAGTCGCTAAGTTGTGTCTTACTCTGCAACCCTAAGAACTGCAGCATGCCAGGCTTCCATGTCCTTAACTAACTCCAGGAGTTTGTTCAAACTCATGTCCATTGAGTCAGTGATGCCATCCAACCATCTCATCCTCTGTTACCCCCTTCTCCTCCTGCCTTCAATCTTTCCCAGAATCAGGATATTTTCCAATGAGTTGGCTCTTAAATCACTTTTAATAATAGTGCCATATTTGGTATATGGTGCTAGGAACAGTGCCAAACTGCTTATAAAGATTACCTCACTTAATCCTCAAAACAATGTTATATAAATACTATTGCCCACATATAACAGACGAAGTCACAGAGGTACTAAAAGATGAAGTATCTTACCGAAGTGAGTGGTAAAGTCAGTGTAAGAGCCTGCCTTTGAAATTACACCCACTATGTGATAGCTAATCACCAGGTCTACATTCACCTAAAATGAGAAAACTTCAGTTCTGAGTGATTTAAGATGCAGATGTTAATTCCTAGCTCTCACCAACCATTGTTCTGCTCAAACCTTACCTCTTCAATGCTTCCCCACCCCCCGCCCCAGGGTCCTCTCCCCATCTGTCATGCTGACTGAAGACAAGTTGCCAAAGTTATGACCTGACTTGACAGCTCGAGAAAAGGGGTGCTGGAGCGATGGCAGGGATCAGCTCCATCTGACCCCATGACTTTTCAACCTCTGGCTCACCCCTGCTGCGTATGATCTTGGGTTTTGGTGACTTGGTAGTAATTAACTCTGAACAAGCAGCTCTGCTTTCATGCAGTTAAAAAAAGAACAGTATTCTTTTTCCTTGTTAATTAAATCATCTACAAGGAAGATAAATGTGCAGCCCACACTTGTATCTTCTAAAATATCAAAGGCCTGATTAGTAAGGCTTATGTTCAACCTCGGGCTTTTTCTCTAGATTCCTGGAAGTAACAGGGACGTGAAGAAAGGCAACTCTAAAGGACTTGTTACTTGGACATTCCTTCATTCACTCACTCTGGGTGAGCTAGAAAGAGGCAACCTGGATCAAACGCAGAATATTCCTGGGAGTTTTGCCCCAATCAAAATTAGAATTAGAAACATCAGCGGTGAGCAGACAGGAAGAAAGAGAATCCTCCAGACCAAGTTGGAGACCACTTTTTGAAAAGCCCACAGACCCCTCTAGTCCCTGTGTTCTGTTTGCAGAATTTTTCCTGACAGTTGGTGGTTTTATTTGCCAGAACCACAACAAAGAGGGTCCTTGAGCTTCCTGGAGAGTGTTTCCTCAGACCTGCACCTCTCCGAGACCTCACAAAGGTGTCATTGTGGCTGGCTCGCTGGGCGCCCAGCACCTGAGCCAGATCAAAGGCATTTTCCGATGCCAGCATGACCACAGTCTCACCCTCACCACATAACATTAAAGCTGATGATTAATCCCCTTGGCCCAGGAGGTCCCTTCCCACTCCCAAGTACAAAGCGGGGTGGGGGTGGGGACTTTATTTCCAGCACAACATGACCATAATAAACCAGCATTTTATGGCCCTCATTCATTGCAACCAACTGCAGCTGCCCATCAAACTTGTTAAAGTCCAAACAGTTGCTTCATGTGAGCCTTTTATATCACTAGGGAAGTGTAATAAGAATCCCCACCATTTCTGAGTGTCTATTATGCAAGGGGGATGTATGTACATAACTCATGCTATCCAGCAGCCCTTTAAGATAGGCATCCTCACCCCCAGTGTGATGATCAAGAATCTGAGGCTCAGAGAACTTCAGTAGCTCACCTCAGGTCATAGGGTCAAAAACGTGCATGAGCAGATGTCCAAACCTACACCCGTCTGACTCTGAAGCCCAAGCTTGCTCCACTCCAGTGTAATTGTTCACAGCACAGGAAGGCACTGAGAGGGATGTTCTTGGGACTCAGACAGAGCTGGACCTGCGCTCTCAGCTCCAGCTTAACAGTTTTGTGACCTTGGGAAAAATGTCTGGTCTTTCTTAGGCTTTAGTTGCTTAATTTGTAAAACAGATGGTATACAACAAGCCAGCAGCGTTTTCATGAAATTAAGACATGGGGATGTCACAGACTCATGTTTGAATGGATTTGCTGTTGCTCACAAATCCAAACCGAGTGGGGTAAAAGTATCTGATACTTAGACTTTACAGGAGAAACCAAGTTAGACGGGTCCCTGTGAAAATGGGAGGTGATTTAAACAGGCTTAAAACAGTGTTCAGTGAAGACAAGCTAGCGAGTGTAGACTCAGAGAGCGGGAGATGAGGGCTGAGTGTCCTGGTGGGCACCTCCTGCCCTCCTGCTCACGGTGGCCTTAGGCCTCCGTATATTTGTCCCTTCAGCGACAGTCAAGCCTTACAATAGGGCTGCTGAGGGGAAGACAGAGGCCAGGACTGTTCAAGAAGTTCCATTTAAAAGTGTGTCCACAGAAACAAGCAGAAGGAAATTTTTTTTGAGGAGGTTTAAGAAGTCCAGTGTAGTGTCCCCTTAGGAAGCTGTTTCTAAGCCTGGACCCTTCCCAGGCAGGCACTGTATTCTTTCTGCCCAGCACACCTGTGCTAGTGATGGGGAGCTAGCCCTGGCAAAGTGCTTACTTTCTCTGACGCACACCTCGATTCATCCTCACCGTACTATGAGACATATACTACAACTCTCACATCTCACAGATGAGGAATCTGGGGTCCAGAGAGGCTAAGTGCCTTGTCTAAGGGCCCACCGTTAGGAAGTGGAGGAACTGGGATTGGAAACCAGTCAGGGGGCCCCATCATCTTTATGAAAAGTGTGAGAAAAGTGTGAGAACCCCTGACACCATGTCTGGTGCATACTAGATACTCAGCATCTCAAGTTCAACCTGAATCTACACTGAGGGGCCTTGTACCATAGTACCTGTTATCCATTCTATCTCGCCAATGGGAGGACTCATATCATGCCTATGTCCCCAGGGTTTAGCACAAGAGCAGAGGATCAATGAATAAGTAAATGTATCGATATTTGCTCAACTAAAATATTCCATGGTATAAGAGGCTCACTGGTCCCAACAGTAACTAAACAGTTTCTCAGGGCCCATGAGTCCCTCCTCTGTGGTAGGGTTTCTGCCCTGGACTGTATCCCAGATCCCCCTCTAACCCACACTCCTGTCCCCAGGCCTTCCTCCTCCTCTCCCACTCTCCCCTCGATTTTACTCTTCTGGGAAAAATCCAAGGATCGTCCATCTAACTTTAACAGAGTAATGACTTTTAAATAAAAATATGGTAGAAATGGGTACTTATCGAAATGGAATGCTTTCAGACTCAGGCATTTAAAGAAGATATAAATTTTAGGGCAGGCACTAAATTTTAACTGTAATCTTGGAGAAAGCCTTTCTACTAATTCATGGAGAAAAATTAACAGAGTGAAAATTGCTTATCAGTGTGCTTTTGAAGTCATGATATGCAGCCTAATTCTATACATCATCAGACCGCTCCCAGGGAGATGGATTTATATTGACTGAGGGAGAGCCTGGCCGCCAAGGAAAACAGACACCTCTGTGCAGGGAGGACTTGGCTACCCATTAGGGACAGATTGTCTGGGAGGGAGGCATTGCCATCTCTGGATCCGATTTCACTCCTCGCTCCTCAGCTCTCTGGCCAGGGTGATGTGAAAGGTGGGTTCACGCCTTTATACACTTTTAAAAAAGTGTAAAAAGATCTGGCAAATCAAAGCAAGGCTATTGGAAGGAGGGCTGTGCTTTCCACTCGACACGGCACAGGGGACAGAAAGGGAAGCTGCTGAGGGGTCCCAGGGGCCAGCAGCTCAGATGTCCTGCCTGGCTGGCCTGTCCACCCCAGAGTGTGGCCGCCCCGCCCTCACCCGCTCGGCAGACTCACGCCCATGTGACAAGAAGATGTTCCACAGATGACAGCCAGCCGTGACGTCACCGGCTGTCCCTCACAGGCGAGGCCGTGCCCCTTCACATCTGCTCCAATCACTCCTGTGAGAAAACACAACGGAATCCTCTTAAAAAAGAAAGAAAGAAAGCTAGAACATACCCAAGACACTCTTTTATTTATTTATTTTTTAACACCAAACAACGCTCAGAAGGCATTCCATGTGTAGGCCAGTTTCGACTAGAAACACAAAAGAGCGTACCAGCCTGCCAAGGGGAACTAAGAGGCCTCTTCTATTTTTGCTTTTCTCTCTGGTCAGTGTATGGCTTCCAGGTGGCGCTAGTGGTCAAGAACCTGCCAGTCAAAGCAGGCGATGTAACAGAACTGGGTTGGGTTTGATCTCTGGGTTGGGAAGATCCCCGGGAGGAGGGCATGGCAAACCACTCCAGGATTCTTGTCTGAAGAATCCCATGGATAAGAGTCTGGAGGGCTACAATCCACAGGGTTGCAGAGAGTCGGACATGAACTGAAGCGACTTAGCACACACCTAGCACACGCAGTGTGTGGTCTCGAACACTGGAATAATAATAGTGACTCTAACTAGAATAATAGAAGCGATGGTCATCAGTGATTTTTGCTCCCAAACTACTAGGCACTGTGCTGAATAGTTACAAGTATAGTCTCATTTTATATGAAGCCTGTCAAGTTGATGCTATTAACACCACACATTAGTGAAAGAGGGAAGGCCTGTGTATGGGTGAAGTGACCTGTCCAAGATCACATTGCTAATAAGAAACAGGGCTGAAGGGAACCTAGTTTAACCCATCACACTTCAATCTCAAAGAAGGCAATGGAGTCATTTGATGATGGAACCTTCTCAGCATCTCTGGGTCACCATTCTTAGTGCTACTCTTTCCAGAACTCTCAGTGTAAAGGGCAGAGTGACTGACAGTCAGTTTCTGTTGAAAGAACGCCAGGTGGCAGAGAGTTTCCCATACATGGTATAAGTTCAGGGGCTCCTCCACACGGACTGTGTTCCTGATACTTACTGGGCAAGTGAAGTTACAAATGCAAAGGGGGAGTTAGACTGTTTAGAGCCTTGAGTCATCTATCATTCATTCAAATACTCAATGAGCACCTTCAAGACATAATAAAACATACTGGGTTTTATATGTGGGAGATGCAAACACGGAAACATTCCCAGTGAGGAGACAGGCAGGAAGTGGTAAGCATCAGGGCAAAGCACAGAGGCCGGGATCCAGGAGAAGACAGCTCCTTCCCGTCTCATGGACTCCAGGCCACGCTGCCCCACTCTTCGTCTCTAATCCTCAGTGCTCCTTCTCACCTCCAGACCTCTGCATTCACTCTGCCCTCTGCCTGAGATGCCATTCCCCAACCTCTTTGCCAGGTGAACTCCAATTCCTTCCTAACTCAAATGTTATTTCCTCAGAAGGCTTCCCTGCTCCTCCAGGCAAAATGCGGCTCCCTAGTCAAGGTTCTCACACCTTCTTGGACTTCCCTAACACACAAGACACTGGTAATTTACAGAATTACTGCACCCCATCTGTCTCTCTTGCAATCATAAAAGCTGCTGGAAGCTGGCACTGCCTTGCATGCATGCTTAGACCCCCAGCACTGACCACAGTGGCTAGAGTGAAAGTACCTATGCTGGGGATGTGATGATAAGATGACAGCTCTTGTCCTAGGGCTGCTCACAGTCCTGTGGCAGGGAGGGAAGGAGAAGCCTAGATGGAACATTTAAATGCAGGGATCAGATGATACAAGAAGAACTGCAGGGCTTATAATCATAGTGGAGAACAATATGGCAGTGTCTTAAAGAACTAAAAACAGAACTACAGTGTGATCCAATGAATCCCACTCCTGGGCATATATCTGTAGAAAAGTACAATCTGAATGGATACAAGGCCTCTGATGTTCATTACAGCACTGTTTACAACAGCCAAGACATGGAAGTCACCTAAATGTCCATCGCAGATGAATGGATAAGGAAGATGTGGTGTATATATGTATACAATGGCACACAGCCACAAAAAGAAGGAAATAATGCCATTTGCAGCAACATGGATATAAGCAACCTAGATATAAGTCAGACAAATATCATATATAACATCACTTATGTATGGAATCTAAAAACAACATATTCAACTTATTTACAAAACAGAAGTAGAATCACAGATGTAGAAAACAAGCACATGATTACCGGGGGGAAAGCAGAGGTGGAGGAGGATAAACTGGGAGAATGGGATTGACATGTTGTTCGGTCACTCAGTCATGTCTGACTTTTTGTGACTCCACGGACTGCAGCACACCAGACTTCCCGGTCCTTCAGTATCTCCCAGAGCTTGCTCAAACTCATGTACATTGAGTTGATGATGCCATCCAACCATCTCATCCTCTGTTGTCCCATTCTCCTCCTACCTTCCATCTTTCCCAGCATCAGGGTCTTCTCCAATGAGTCAGTTCCTTGTAACTGGAGGTCAAACTGTCAAAGCTTCAGTTTTAGCATCAGTCCTTCCAATAAATATCCAGGGTTGATTTCCTTTAGGATTGACCGGTTTGATCTCACTGAGGACCAAGGGACTCTCAAGAGGCTTCTCTAGCACTACAGTTTGAAAGCATCAATTCTTTGGTGCTCAGCCTTCATTATGGTCCAACACTCACATCCACATATGATTACTGGAAAGACCATAGCTTTGACTAGATGGACCTTTGTTGGCAAAGGAATGTCTCTACTTTTTAATATGCTGTCTAGGTTTGTCATAGCTTTTCGTCCAAGGAGCAAGCGTCTTTTAATTTTAAGGCTGCAATTACCATCCACAGTGATTTTGGAGCCCAAGAAAATAAAGTCTGTTACTGTTTCCATTGTTTTTCCATCTATTTGCCATGAAGTGTTGGGACTGGATGCCATGATCTTCTTTTTCTGAATGTTGAGTTTAAGTTGGCTTTTTCACTCTCCTCTTTTACTTTCATCAAGAGGCTCCTTAGTTCCTCTTTGCTTTCTGCCATAAGAGTGGTGTCATCTGCATAGCTGAGGTTATTGATATTTCTCCCAGCAATCTTGATTCCAGCTTGTGTTTCACCTGCCTGGCATTTTGCATGATCTACTATACACATAACTTAAATAAGCAGGGTGACACTATATAGCCTTGATGTACTCCTTTCCCAATTTGGAACCAGTCTATTGTTCCAAATCCAGTTCTAACTGTTACTTCTTGAAGTGCACACAGGTGTCTCAGGAGGCAGGTAAGGTGGTCCGGTATTCCCATCACTTGAAGAATGTTCCACAGTTTGTTGTGATCTGCACAGTCAAAGACGTTAGTGTAGTCAATGAAACGGAAGTAGATGTTTCTCTGGAATTCTCTTGGTTCTTGTATGAACCAACAGATGCTGGCAATTTGATCTCTGGTTCCTCTGCCTTTTCTAAATCCAGCTTGTACATCTGGAAGTTCTCAGTTCACAAACTGTTGAAGCCTAGTTTGGAGGACTTTGACCATGACTTTGCTAGCACGTGCAATTGTGCGGTAGTTTGAACATTCTTTGGCATTGACTTTTTTGGGGTTGGAATGAAAACTAACATTTTCCAGTCCTGTGGCCACTGCTGAGTTTTCCAAATCTGCTGGCATATTGAGTGCAGCACTTTCACAGCATCACCTTTTAGGATTTGAAATAGCTCAGCTGGAATTCCATCACCTTCACTAGAGTTTTCCTGAGTCATGCTTCCTAAGTCCCACCCGATTTTGCACTACAGGATGTCTGGCTCTAGGTGAGTGATCACATCATGGTTATCCAGGTTGTTAAGATCTTTTTAATATAGTTCTGAGTATTCTTGCCACCTCTTCTTAATATCTTCTGCTTCTGTTAGGTCAATACTATTCTTTCCTTTATTGTGTCCTTTATTAGTGTTCAGTATTAGCATCTTTATTGATATATACACACTACTATTAATATAGAAAACTAAAAAGAGCTTCTGTATAGTTCTTCTGTGTATTCAAAAATACACAGAAGAACTATACAAAAAAGATCTTAATGACCCATAAAACCATGAAGGTGTGATCACTCACCTAGAGCCAGACATCCTGGAATGTGAAGTCAAGTGGGCCTTAGGAAGCATCATTATGAACAAAGCTAGTGGAGGTGATGGCATTCCAGCTGAGCTATTTCAAATCCTAAAAGATGATGCTGTGAAAGTGATGCACTCAATATGCCAGCAGATGTGGAAAACTCAGCAGTGGCCAAAGGACTGGAAAAGGTCAGTTTTCATTCCAATCCCAAAGAAAGGCAATGCTAAAGAATGTTCAAAGTACAGCACAATTGCATTCATCTTACACGCTAGCAAAGTAATGTTCAAAATTCTCCAAGACAGGCTTCAACAGTACATGAACTGTGGACTTCCAGATATTCAAACTGGATTTAGAAAAGGCAGAGGAACTAGAGACCAAATTGCCAGCATCTGTTGGATCATACAAAAAGCAAGAGAATTCCAGAGAAACATCTACTTCTGCTTCATTGACCACACTAAAGCCTTTGACTGTGTTGATCACAACAAACTGTGGAACATTCTTCAAGAGATGGGAATACCAGACCACCTTACCTGCCTCCTGAGAAACCTGTGTGCAGGTCAAGAAGCCATAGTTAGAACCAGACATGGGACAATGGACAGGTTCCAAATTGGGGAAGAAGTACATCAAGACTGTATATTGTCTCCTTGCTCATTTAACTTACATGCAGAGTATATCATGTGAAATGCCAGGCAGGATGAAGCACAAGCAGGAACCAAGACTGCTGGGAGAAATATCACTAACCTCAGATATGCAGATGACACCACCCTTATGGCAGAAAGCAAAGAGGAACTAAAGAGCCTCTTGATGAAAGCGAAAGAGAAGAGTGAAAAAACTGGCTTAAAACTCAACATTCAGAAAACTAAGATCATGGCATCTGGTCCCATCACTTCATGGCAAACAGATGGGGAAACAATAAAAACACTGACAGACTTTATTTTCTTGGGCTCCAAAATCACTGCAGTTGGTGACTGCAGCCATGAAATTAAGACACTTGCTCCTTGAAAGAAAAGCTACAACAACCTAAACAGCATATTAAAAAGCTGAGACGTTACTTTGCTGACAAAGGTCCAAGTAGTCAAAGCTATGGTTTTTCCAGTAGTCATGTATGGATGTGAGAGTTGGACCATAAAGCAAGCTGAGCACTGAAGAACTGATGCTTTTGAAATGTGGTATTGGAGAAGACACTTGAGAGTTCCTTGGATTCCAAGATCAAACCAATCAATCCTAAAGGAAATCAGTCCTGAATATTCATTGGAAGGACTGATGCGAAAGTTGAAGCCCTAATACTTTGGCCCCCTGATGCAAAGAACTGACTTCTTAGAAAAGTCCCTGATGCTGGGAAAGATTAAAGGCAGGAGGAGAAGGGGACAACAGAGGATGAGATTGTTGGACTGCATCACTGACTATGATGGACATGAGTTTGAGCAAGCTTTGGGAGTGGTAATGGACAGGGAAACCTGGTGTGCTGAAGCCTATGGGGTTGCAAACAGTTGGACACAACTGAGTGACTGAACTCAACTGACTACAAAGACCTACTCTATATCTATAGCACAGAGAACTCTAATTGATAATCTGTAATGACTCTTATGGGAAAAGAATCTAAAAAGAGTGGATATATGCATAACTGATTCACTTCCCTGAACAGCGGAAACTAACACAACATTGTAAATCAGTTATACTCTACAAAATTTTAAGAAAATAATCGAAGAAGAAGAAAGAGAAGGAGGAGGAGGAGAACTGCAGGGCAGCTTAGCTCACCTTCAGGGATTCAGGGGATTTCCAAGGAGGGGGTCTATGCTGAGTTCTGCAGGAGTCAGCCATGAGAAAGGATGAAGGTGCATCCTTAAGCCACAGATCCCTAGAGCTGAAGGCTGTGGCTGCTCAACAAGCAGGCTTTTCCAGAAAGCAGGGTCAAGGGGGCCACTATGAGGTTTCTTACATGCCAACAGCTTTCTAGGTTTTTTTCTAAAGCTTCTCCCAAATTCTCCCTTCTTGGGCACAGTGACTTGGGAACTTCAGTTATTGTGCAGAGGCCCAGTGGTGGAGGAAGTAAGCCTCTTTGTAACTCTCTGTGTTGGTTATCACAGTCTGTTTCATGTTATCACAGGAATTAGGTCCCAGCAACCAGGTGATTGAGGTCTGGGACTAAGGTTGAAGAGTCCCAGGCCTGAGGGCCTTCACCAAGCCCTGAGCATCATGTGGCTGCCCCTGTGGCCTGTGTTTCCCAGACACTAGGTCAGCCAAGCAGGGCCCTGCCAGGAGATGTGAAGGCTTAAGGCACTGGAGAGCCAGAGTGTTTCTCCCCCGCTCCCCCCATGTCAAGGGGCTGCTGCTTCATGACTTCAGCTGTGCCGAAAGGGCCAAGACTCGCACTCGGCCCATGTTGACCACCCTTCGCCTCCGGTTACATCACCTCCTCCTCTGTTCCTCCAGCACCGGGTGGCGACAGCTTCCATTTTGCTGTTTCCCTGACTTGCTTTGCAGGGAATATAGCCCTTTATAGCTCCTTCATAATCTAAGCCACCATTTTTGTGGATTAAATTCCCTGTTTTTTCTATATACTTAGAGTGCTTTACATTTTTTTCTGGGAAATCCTGGGTGATAAATTTCCCCATCCAGGGCGCAAAGACTTTCGACAGAAAGAAACCCTAGATACAAGATCATTTTATTTGAGTTGTATTTGCAGTCTCTCTCTCTGGGAAAGTGTTAGTTGCTCAGTTGTGTCCAACTCTTTGTGAACCCATGGATCGTAGCCTGCCAGGCTCCTCTGTCCATGGAATTCTCCAGGCAAGAATACTGGAGTGGGTAGCCATTCCCTTCTCCAGGGGATCTTCCTGACCCAGGGACTGAACCCAGGTCTCTTGCACTGGCAGGCAGATTCTTTACCATCTGAACCACCAGGGAAGCCCCATCTCTCTGTACATGTCTCATTTTATTCTTACAACCACTGAGTGTGATGGGTGTTATTAAAATCTTCATTTTTACAAAGGAAGAAATTGAAGCATAGAAATGAGAACTGAACCAAGATCACATAGCTCACCAGAAGCAGGGCTGGGAATCCCATTCAGGTAGCCTGATTTCGAACTGCTGGGTTTCAGGTTTTTCTCCAAAATAAAAATCAGATAACCAGGTAGTCAATGTTTACTCATCTGTGTATCTCAAAATATTGGGGCCTTACAATATTGATCCTGAGATCCTTGCTGGAAAAGGGGTTGGCCATTGATGGTCCACCGTGTTATATGCATGTTCAAGGAATTCCTGCTGATGACTGCTTTTATTGGTCCCATACATATAAAGCATGAGCAAAGTTTATCTTACAGGGTACCTCAATCCTGAAAGGGAGTTATACAAGGTAAGAAAAGAAATTTGTGGAAAATATTTGTTTCCTCTCTGATTAGCAGATTCATTGTTGATATTACTAGGCTTAGAATCTGATAATGAGTGTATTACCATAAAAAAGAACGAATCTCCACAATGTTCTTCATAGCAGCCATACCGATTTGCAGGGTAGAGATAGAAACACATGCATAGAAAACAGACGTGTGGACACTGGGGTGGGGTCGGGGTGGGAATGGGATGAATTAGGGGGTTGGGACTGACTTATATACGCTGCTGTGCATGGAATGGATGACTAATGAGGACCTGTTGCGTGGTGCAGGGAGCTCGGCTCAGTGCTCTGTGCTGACATGGATGGGACGGAAATCCAAAGGGGATGGGATACATGTATGCATATGGCTGATTCACCTTGCTTGTGCAATGGGAAGTTAGCACAACACTGTGGAGTAACTAAACTCCAAAAAAAGATTAAAAAATAGAAAATGATTTAAAAGCTGCTGTCACATATCAGAAAAAAAAAAAAGAATGGGATTTGGAGACAGTAAGACCTGCTATAACATGAAGAAAACAACAATATCACATGGTAGCTCTGATATAGAGGTAATGCTTAAAAATAAAACTTGGATTAACAGGTGTTATGTCACCATCACCACTATCCAGCATCGTCATCAATATCATCTGAACTCTTCTCAAGAGACAGTTACATTGTTCCTACGTTTTTAGAAAATTGATCAGATGGCTAGGATAGGCTGGATACTGCATTAAAGTCTTTCAATATTGTCTCACAATCTTAATAACATTTGTGAAATATATTCTTTCTCCCCTTCAACACATACAGAAGCAGCAAAGTAACTTGCCCAAGGACACAGAGATATAAGACCAGTGCCAGGATGCAGCAACTTGAATTTATTTGGTCTGACCCTAAAACCCATGTTCTTTCCAGAATCCCTAACTTTATAATGTGATAATCATCTTATACAAAGGAAATATATTTATAAGTGTCAGTTCACCAGGGACTCAGAGCCATGGGTTTAGAGTTTGAAAATCTGAATTTGAGCTGTAGTTCTGCCATGAACCACCTGAAAGTCTGCACTATTCCTGGACATCCACTAGGAGAGAAGTGGATCACAAATGGAGGTTCTTTTTTAGTCATTTTCAGGACATAACATACTTAGTGATTCTTTGAAGAAGTGTCTCCTGGCCTGGAAATAGGAGGGCTGAAAGAAATCCCTCCCAAGATGGTATATTCTCAAGTCCCGAGGGAACTTAGAAAACCTCAGGCCAGGCTGGCACAGCACCAGTGACAGGCAAGTATTGCCTGGTTTCCCCTCCAGAGAGGTTCTGAGCACTCTGCCTAACAGATCCGATCCAAGGGCTGATGCTGCTGTGAGACCACGTGAGTCTCAGCCCTGGCATCCCTCATTTTGTCTTTGGCCACATAGAGCTTGGAGGGGCCGACCCGGAGAAAAGAGGTCCAAGGCCCAGGAAGCAACAGAGGGGAGGAGGAGCTTTCTCTTTTCTGCATAAACACATTTCACAATTCATAGAGGGATCATGGGCCTCACGTGTACATCAGGAAACAATTCCTAAGACGGGGTTTTGACAAGCACAGCCCTCTGAACTACTGGGGCCCTTCACATGACTATGCAAGTGTCAGTGAATTCAGCATTCCTCAGAAAGTTTAAAGAGCAAAATTAGCAGCTGAAGAAATAGGCACCAAAAAAAAAAATAATTGCAAGATTCAACTGGGTTTTCCTTGAACTGTGCACAATGCTCAGCTGATGGTAGTTGCTTAACAAATTTTTGTTGTTGTTGAATGAAAAACAAATAGCTTACTGAGTCAATGAATCAATTCAGGGCCTCTTATTTAATGACTCTTCCCCTTTAGTTCATATCAAGAAATGTGTTTTAAAAACACAGAATTAAAAAGGGAAAATTAAAAATTCATGAACTCTTATTTTTTCTTATGTGCTCTTTCCCTCCCCCTGCCCCATCCACCAAACATCCATCCTTCCATCCAAACACTTATTGAATATCTACTCTATTTCTGTCAAAGAAAAAAGAGACTTTGCAAATGTTATGATTAACAGTGGGTTGGTTATCCTGTAATTTATCAAGCCACAACTGCTTTGAAAACTTTAAAGGGTTGTATAAAAGAAAAACATCCCAAGCTCTAGCATTTGTGTTATAATTATCTCATACTTTACAGCTATATAAAGTACTTTATAGTTTGCAAAGCATCCTTAAACACTGTACCCTTCATGAAGTTTTTTAAAAAAATCCTGTCATATGCGTTATTTTGAGATCACAGTTGAAGAAACAATTTAAGAGAGGTAAAGTAACTTACTCAAGTTTATTTAGCTACTTAGAGGCAGAGACAGGAGTTTTACTCTCCTAGTCTGAAGATTTTTTTCCTATGTTTGAAAAATAAAAAGGTCTGTTTTAGATAGATCTACATCCTGAAAATGATGTTCTTAAAATAACAACCCTAGATACCTTTCTGAAGGAAAAAAGAATGTGAAGGAATTTGAACATTACCTAAGACTGTATGAACTTGAGACTCTAGAATTGGCCATGTGGAGGAATAAACTGACTGATAAATTTCATCAAATGAGCTGTCTGACTAAGCCAGCCAAGGGGTTAAGAGGTTCTTCAGGAAGAGGATCTTTGGAGATCACCAGCCTTGTGTTTCAATAATTGTAAGCTCCCAGAATTTTTTCTGCAGAGGACCAGACACTAGTTTCTACACAAGAAGATACTGAATTCTGTTCTTTTGTTGAATATTCATTCATTTTATATTGAAAATATAAAATATATTGAAAATATAAAATATATTGAAAATAATAGATGGGTTTGGCACTAGAGTGCTTAAAAAACCTGGACTTGTTCATCATAGGCCCTTGGTTAAGTTTCTTATCTCCTTTATGCATCAGTTTCTACATCTGTACAATTTGAATAACAGTATCCTCTGCATCGGATAGTTGTAGGGATTAGATGTGTTAATATGTGTAAAGTGCTTACACCAGTGCTGTCTGGAGAACATTCTTAGATGATGGAAATGTTCTATATCTGCATTTTCCAATACAGCAGTCACCAGACACAGATGGCAACTGAGCCCTCAAAATGTGGCTAGCGCACCTGAGGAACAGAATTTTCCATTTTGATGAGTTTCAGTAGCACATGTGCTTAGTGTGCTGTATTAGAGTGTGCTGAGGACTATAGAATGCTTGCTGTTTTTACTATCGTTGCTATTACTGTTGTCTTCAGACTTAGTCTTGAATCCCACTGACACGTTCTTAGGCAAATGCCTTGATCTCTAGAACCTCAATTTCCAAATCTAAAGATTCTGGATAACAATGCTTACCTTACAAAATTGTGGGTGGGGATTAAGTCAGATGTGGTGGACTCTACCGGTACTCAACAAATGGGACCTTCAGGTGTGCTTGGCACAAATGTAGAGATTTCCTACTTATTCCTAAATGCTCCTTGCTCAGCCATGCCACTGAACATTACCTCATGCTCTTCCTTCTCCTTGGAATGTTCTTCCCCTAGTACACTCCATCCCCCAACAATCTACCAGGGGAACATGGGTTCCAGGGTGCAGACCCAGATCTTTCATCAACAGTCTTCCCAGACTGTGCCTTTAGCCATTCACCTGAGCACCCCAGTCAGGGAGAAGTAGTCAACCTTTTCTATCTGTAATGTAGCTGTCTGCACAGCTGTCTCCCTCTAGCAGACTCTGAGCAGACTGAGGCCAGGGCAGGCTCACTAATTTTGGTTATTGTTTAACAAACGAATGACTGCATGTTGCACAAGGTGTATATAATACTAGTGAAACACAAGATGTTTTCTAGATAAAGGTAGTGGATTTAATCATGGGCAGATAAGCTGTCTTAAATACGACTGACAGTAAAAGATAAAGAGTTTTGAAGGACAACTTATAAGTGATAGTGAAAATCTTACTGGAGCCTCACAACTCACCTTGTTTAGAACTGTCAAAATCACTGGTAAAAATAAAGATGCTAAGACCCTTCTGATTATTGAAACATTGTTGTATGTCTCAGACCTTACAAGTATTATTGTATTAAATTCTTAAAATGATCTCGAGAGGTAGCTGTTATCACAACCTTTTACTAATTCAGAAAATGAGACCAAAAGTTGTTCAAGGAACTTGTCCAAGGTCCTTCAGAGTCAGAGCAGGGGAAGACAACACACAGATCCACCCAATGCTAAATCTCATGGAGCTAGAGAAAATAGTTCCTTTCTTTCCAACCACTTACAAGAATTTCAAGTATTCACAGACAGCAGAGCTGAACTCAGATCTCTTTCAGGATTTACTGTCATAATCCACTATAGCAAGCCCAAAGGGTTCATCTCAAGCCTAACAAATGAAGGGGAGTGAAACAGCTGAAAAGATTTCTGTGATCCTGGTGTTTGATGAAGCATCACTTTGGCTTTGAAAGAAATGCCACTTAGAATGCATCTAATCTAAATCCTAAAGTAGGTGTAAAAAAAATCCTAGGTAAAAATTCTACAAAGAAATTTCACACACCTTGACACTGCCACCACCTCTGTTCCCCTCAGCCCACGCCCCCATCCCCAGAACTGGAAAGATAATAGGAAAGGTTTTTGTCTAAATGAGATGTGAACAGACTTTACAAGATATTTGCACTATTTCGGGCATAATGGTGAAGAACAAGTGCTCTAGGATCAGACCACCTGACTTCAAGTCTGCAAGTTGGTCAAGTCACTTAACCTTGTTGGGTCTCGGTTCCCTAGCCTATGAAACTGGAATGACAACAGAATGTAGCTCCAAGCACTATTGTGAAGACGAAGTGAGCCAGACTGGTACCTGGATCACAGTTTGCTCCATATAGCTCTGCCATTGTTGTTAAACTACTGACCAATCTCAGTCTTCGGTGTTAAAGCAGGGCTTGGCACGACTGTTCAGGCATTCCCCCTCAGCATGCTGCATGCTCTGCCAGAGGGATCTGGGCTTACACAGAGTGACTGAACATTTGTCTTCTGTCCGCGCGTGTACAACTGATGACAGAATAATGGGGGGCTCATGGGGATCACAAAAATGAGATACCACGTAGTAGGAACGATTCAGGCTAACATTTTAAACACTGTTGATAATAAACCAAAAGCTATTTATATTCCTAAAACCCACAATAACATGTTTGTATGGTTTTTCCAGTGGTCACGTATGGATGTGAGAGTTGGACTATAAAGAAAGCTGAGGGCCGAAGAATTGATGCTTTTGAACTGTGGTGTTGGAGAAGACTCTTGAGAGTCCCTTGGACTGCAAGGAGATCCAGCCAGTCCATCCTAAAGGAGATCAGTCCTGGGTGTTCATTGGAAGGACTGATGTTGACGCTGAAACTCCAATACTTTGGCCACCTGATACAAAGAGCTGACTCATCTGAAAAGACCCTGATGCTGGGAAAGATTGAGGGCAGGAGGAGAAGGGGATGACAAAGGATGAGATGGTTGGATGGCATCACTGACTCAATGGACATGGGTTTGGGTGGACTCCAGAAATTAGTGATGGACAGGGAGGCCTGGCGTGCTGCAGTTCATGGGGTCGCAAAGAGTCAGACACGACTGAGCGACTGAACTGAACTGAACTGAGGATCATTCATCCTACAGTACAACTTGGTGATGATGAACATCGATTCTAAATTTCACACTTGTCCAAGACTTGCACCCATCAGACACCAATACAAGACCTTTGGGAAGGTCAGAGAACAAAGAAGAGACCCTCAGATAACTGTATCTGGGTCTCACTCCTCTGTTCTCCCTTCTACCCAGAAAGATCAAATCTCAAAGGTAGGCTATAATATGTAATAGCTTGGAAATCTGAGACTCAGAGAACACTAGCAAAATCCACAATAAAGACTAAGGAAAAACTTGATTTCAGAAATTCCTTTCTTCTTAACTGCAACACAGCCTCTAGATTACTTGCTCACTCTGATCTGTAACATCATAAAAAACAATTTTTCACTCACGGGCATTAGACATGGAAAACGGTCAAGTTGAAATCCAATCCAAATAGCCAAGTTAAGTCACAAAAATCACTTACCATCTAAGTAAAAGAAATAAAATTAAGAGAACTGGTCCAAGTATCACAAATGTGTCTTCTGGAATAAATCCTTACATAGATCTAAAACTGTGACTCTAAATCACACAGTTGCCTTCTGATGTTTTCTAAGTTAGTTAATTTGACAGCTATTTATTGATTCCCAGTTATAAGCCAGGCACTGTGAGGAGCAAGAATGCTAAAGATGAAAACGGTTTCCTTTTATACTACTGGATCCCAGTCTAGGAGGGACGAAAGGGACATAGGCAGACACAAGACGATAAGGAACAACCAGTGACTCAGATCTGAACCTGTCTAATCAAAGTATGGAGCCAGGACCCCTGACCTAGTTTGGATGGTCAGGAAGGACCTCCTGAAGGAGGGGAGGCAGGAGTCTCCTCAGTCAGCAGGGGGAGAGAATAGGAAAGGAAAAGCAATTCCAGTAGCCTAGAGATAGATAAGAGAAACAGATGATGTGAACTACTGGCCTACAGAAACTGAAGAAGATGCAACCCTGTGTTCTGAAGAACATGGTTGGACAAGGCTCTGGATCAGAAGGCAGACAATTTATACTGGGTTCCCAGCTCCACCACATGAGCACCATGCAGCATAAGCTAGCGCATCAGCATAAGTACAGCACATAGCAGAAGCTAACTCGCCTCCGTGGGCCTCAGTTCTCTCAGGTGTGAGGGGGGAGTGACCGCATCTACTTGGCCACCTGATGCAGAGAGCTGACTCACTGGAGAAGACTCTGATGCTGGGAAAGACTGAAGGCTGGAGGACAAGAGGGCGACAGAGGATGAGGCATCCTGAACTCAATGGACACGAGTTTGAGCAAACTCCAGGACATGGTGAAGGACAGGGAAGCAGAGTGTGCTGCAGTTCAGGGGGTCACAGCTGGACATGATTTAGTGACTGAACAACAACAGAATAGCACTGTACCCCCCGTGTCCCAGGAAGCACGCCCCCCGTCCCAAGTCCTGAGCAAGGGATAATGCATGGTCACCCTCCACGTAATAAGGCAAGCAGCCTTGTGCCTGGGATGTAAAAACTGCTAAATAAATATCAGTGTCCAACCTCTCCCGGGAGAGAGTAATCTTTTTTTGGCCCTAGACAAATGGTCTCATTTATCAAATTATCTGAAGGCTCTCTGCAGGTGAAAAAGGAAGTAGTCACCATGACAGTCCCCTCAAAGACACAGAGCAGACCGGTGAGATGGTTCAGGACAACACTAACGGGAGACGGGACTTGCTCAGACAGACTCTTTTGGACACCTGAACCTGGGGAAGAGGCCTGAAATTTCAGAGGAAAATATCACAGTTGGCTCCCCAGTTCTCTCTCCCCAGCCTCTGAAGCCACACTCAGTGCCTCCTCCCTTGGTGTTGAGTTTTGGTTCCATCAAAAAACGTCCAGAGGTTTTGTGGGGTTAGTTGAACATTGACAGATTCTTCAAAGCCTGGAATTCACTCCCAGAGCCAAAACCAGCCAAATTTCTATGGGGCTAAGATTTCCCCCAGAGAGGGTTACAGGGCTTCACTACACACAGACTGATTGATCTAACCTTGCGCCATGCTTCAGACAACAAGGAGACAAAAAAGAAAAATAGATTTTTGAAGCTGGATCCTCTGTTCCTGGCCCCTATTACTGGCGGAGTGGGGGTGGGAGTGTAAGGCGACCCATCGCTGGATAAGAGTCAGGCCAGAGAATCGGAGAATTAAGTGCTATGCAGAGCAGCTGGAGAGAGGAAAAACAAAACAAAACCTGAGCAGGATAAAGGGCCCAGGGTTTTAACACAGCGAATGAATGACATGTGGCTCAAATAGTTTCAAAGAGAGCAAAGGCTTAGGTAAATAAATAGTATGGAAGACGAGAGCAAAAATGAATTATAGAAAATCCCACAAGGAATACACTGGGATTTTTCAAAAACTGCAGATGAAACGACAAGAGATCAACATTCAGCCCTCCCTTTCCACCTACACACCTGCTCCCGACATCCACGTTCTTGGGATAGTTAGCCCTGGCCAGGCTCCCCTCTTCTTTCTCTGGGCCTGCCCTGGGCTCTGGGGGTAAGGGGGATGGTCTGAAAGAGCCCTGGACTTCAGCGAGAAAGAGACATTTCCAGCCACATGACTTTGAGCAAATGAGCTGAGTTCCTTGAGCCTCTAATACCTCCTCTGTAACAGCGAAGTGATGATTTCAAAGTAAAAGTGTAAAAAGGCAATCTTGTTTTGAAAGGAAAGTGCTGTGATCACATCTTAGGCCCTGAATAATATTCTCTCCCTCCTCCATTCGGTCGGATCCAATTTGATAAATGTTTACTGAGCACAGCTCTCCATGAGGGAGCATGCTCAGCACTGCAGGGGAAACAGTACCTGAAAAAACATAATCACTGTTCTCCTAGGGCTCACAATCCCCTGGGAGCCAAGGATGCGGGTACCCAGCAGCCTGATTATGGCTGCCAAAGGAGCACAGCAATCGATGAGCAGAAGGAAGGGTCTCACCGTGTGTGGGTCTAGATAGGCTTCTCCACTGAGGGCCTGTTTCCTCTTTGACCTGGTGATCAGAGGTCTCCTCTACCTTGGCTGTGGCCACTCACTCCAGGTCTTGCTGCAGCCTACCTCAAAAGCTTTAGGTCTCCTCTACAACACCATCATCATAAGAGCTAACACCTGTGTAGCATTTACCTGCTCCAGGAAATCTTCTAGGTGCTCTATGTAAATTATCATAGTAGTGAATCCTCACAGTTACTGTTATGAGGCCCATCTGGGAAACAAGAACCTGCGAGCCAGCAGGGTAAGTAACTGACCAGTGATCACAGAGAGCAGATGACGTGTGGAATAAGAATCAGGCTGTCTGGCTCTGGAAATCATGCTTTCTTCCAACCCTGAGACTAGGAATGCAGTTGTGGGTATTCTTGGGCAGGGTTTATTGGTACACACAGGTACTTCTTTCTGTTGGATAGATGCTGTATGTTCATACTATTTTTTCACTCTGCCTTTGCTCTCACTCCTTCTAAATTCTTTATTACAAAGGGAAGAATTCTTGAGTGATTTAAAAAAATAACACCCAGTCCATCGCTTCAAAGCACCTCTGGGCAAACCTGGAGTGTGTCCAAGTCAGTGCATCTCTTTGGGCACTCTTTGGAGAGAGAACTCCCAAGGCCATCAGCAGTGTGGGACCAGAGGCAGCAATTGAACAGGCAACGTGAAGCAGCTTCCACTTGCCAGGCCTTCCAACCTTGCATTGTCCAGGCACACCTGTTATGCTGTCACTGGGCACTGTCCCCCAAAGCTGGCCAGTCCTCGTCATCATCCACAGCCTCCCCACATTCTGCCACCTGCCAATCTGCAACCTAGAGTCTGGCAGGCCCACAAGTGTTCTTTTCTTCTTTACTGCATTCTTTTTCTTTGGAGCTGTGTGGCTGGAGTTCATTTGGGCTGTTATCAATCAAGCGATGCAACCAATTTTTTTTAAGAACGAAAATAATCTGATTAGCAACCTGGAATTTTTTAGGATAAAACTTAAATTAGAATAGTGAGAAGAAAAGAAACTTCTATGGAAAAGAAAAAAAAACCCAAAAAACTATAAACTAGTAAATTTTGCTTTTACTCTTACCCTGGCAGAGGGAGGAACATGCAAAAAATACAAATGATGAAAGGGTTCAAAGTCATTTTCACAATTCATTGAAGTACTCAACCACTGTCAGTTATTAGAACTTAGCTGGGAAGCTTTGGTATCCATTCCTCATTTCTTTTTTTCATTTTTAACTTTTGACCTCCTTCATCCATTTCTCCCACTTCTCACCCCCTGCCTCTAGCAACCAACAATCTGTTCTCTGTATTTATGAGCTTTGGATTTATTTTTCGATTCCATATATAAGAGAGATCTTACAGTCATACAGTGTGTGTCTTTTCCTGTCTTATCCATTTCACTTAACATAATGCCCTTGAGGTCTATCCATGTTGGCACAAATGGCAAGATGCCATTCTTTTTAATTACTGAATAATAGTCCATTGTCTATAAATTGTATATAAAATCCACCGGAATTTATTTTTAATGTATGGGGTTTCCCTAGTAGCTCAGCTGGTAAAAAAAAAAACCATCTGCAATGCAGGAGACCCCAGTTCGATTCCTGGAGAAGGGATAGGCTACCCACTCCAGTATTCTTGGGCTTCCCTGGTGGCTCAGCTGGTAAAGAATCTACCTGCAATGCAGGAGACCTGGGTTCAGTCCCTGGGTTGGGAAGATCCCCTGGAGAAGGGAAAGGCTACCCACTCCAGTATTCTGGCCTGAAGAATTCCATGGACTGTATAGTCCATGGGGTCATAAAGGGTTGGACATAACGAAGTCACTTTCACTTTCATGGTATAAGGCAAGGGGCAACATCCAATTTTCCCCATATTGATATCTAATTAACACACCTCACAGATCTGCAGTACTACCCTTGTAATAAATTAATTGTTTATATATGAGTGAGTCTGTTTCTAGACTCCTTAATCTGTTTTCCTCTGGTCTGTCAACCTGTGCCATAAAACCAGCCTTTATTGCTTTATAACAAGTTTTTTTTTTAATATCTGGTAGTATTAAATTCTCCCAACTTTGTTCTCCAAAGATATCTTGTTTATTACTGGCTCTTTCCATAAAGTTTCAAAATTTGACCATCAATTTCTACCCCCTCACACACAAATCTGCTAGAATTTTGAACTGGACTCACTGAGTCCATACAAGAAACTGGAAAGAACCAAAAAAGGAGAATATTGAGTCTTCCAATCAATGAACATCATATATCCCTTCATTCATTTGAGTCTTCTTCAGTTTCTTTCAATAATGTTTCATAGATTTGTGCATAGATGTCCTTAACATCTGCCATTAAATTTACTTCTAGGTATTGGATATTTTTATATTACTGTAAATTATGCTATTTAAAATTTTAATATTTTAAATAAACATTTCTCTTTCATGAGAATAAAATTTATTTCTGTCCTGACTTTTTGAATAGCAATATTGCTAAATTATTTATAGATTTTAATACTTTATCTATAAAATATTAAAATTTCTATATATGTCTTATGTCATTTATGATGTCAACTGTATGTCTTTCTCATAATCTTTATATTTTTCTTGACTTACTGCTCTGGCTAGGACATACACTAAAATGTGGAATAAAAGTGGTGAGAATGGGAAAGTTTTATTTCACCATTAAGTTTGATATTTGAATTAAGTGTTTTGTTCTGTATGCATCCTTAATCAGAAGAAAAAAAAGTTCCTTTCTGTTCTACGTTTGCCAAGATTTTTTTTAAAGTCATGAATCTGTCTTACATTTTATTTATGAAAGGTCTTTCTTTAAACAGTTATTAAAATAATCCTATCATTTTCTTTTTTAAATATGAAACTGCATTAACAGTTTCTTTTTTTTCAAAAATTTTTTTCCCTTTTTTTCAAATGTTAAAATGATTTGCTTGAGTTCTTTTACCAGTTTTGGAAAACTTTTGGAAATTATCTTTTCAAATATAGCTCTGCTTATAATATATCTCCTCTCATTCTAGGCTTCCGATTACATCTCTGCTAGATCCCTTTACCATGCCCATATCTCATACTCCTGTGTATTTTCCAACCTTGTGTATACTATGTTGCAGTATGGATATTTTCCTGACCTACTGTCCAGTTCATTAATTCTTTCTTAGGCTATATTGAGTCTGCTATTAATTTCAGTTCTTAATTTCAATTATTGCATTTTCAGCTCTACAATTTCCATTTGGTTCTTTTTAAATTTCCCAGTTCTTTGAATTCTCCATCTTTTCCTATAATTTCTTGAATATAATACTTTCAACACCTCAATCATCTGTGGGTTTGGTTTTTCTCTTGATTTATGAAAATTCTTATATTTTGCATACACCTAAGATTGTTTTGGTGGAGAAACTATAAATGAAAAATTTTATATGTAAGTTGAACCTCTTATGTTGTCTTTCTCCAGAAAAAATACAATTTTGCTTTTTGCAGTTAGCTGAAGAGGGAAAGATTTAACTGCATTTAATTAGGTGCTGACTTGATTCAAAGCCAGGCTTCAGTAAAGTCTGTCTTTTCCAGTTTACTCTTATGGTCCCAACTAAAAGTCTAGAGTGTTTAACAGGATCTTTCATCCTTAACGATCCCTGAACTCAAGTTGTTGTCCTTCCATCCTGGGGAGGTTACCAAATTGGTGCTTAGCTTGCCAGAATCTCAGCTGCAGATTTCAAATCAGCAAATGTCTTGTGTAAAGGGTAGAAATATCAAGCCAAATTCTCTGGGCCTCTCTTTTGATCATGGTCCCTCAAGTCAAGTGGATATCTCCACTGAATAAAATAAGTTTTAATGAAAGCCCAGCTTAAAATTGAATAAATTATTCTAACTACTTTAAAGTTAACATTTATTATATTTTGCCAGTTATGAGAGAAACTTCATTTGAAATTAAAAAAGATACTTTCATACATTTAGTAATAGGAGAAATACAAAGAGAACTCAAAATTTTCAATAACTTTTGCATAATCAGTGAATTTAGAAAAGAAGGAGAAGGTGAAGAAGAAAAGTGGAAGAGGAGAAAGAAGGGGGAGGAGGAAGAAAAACTGTCAAATTCCCTGTATTTCTTTCAAGGTCCCCTGCTACAACACTGTTACAGGCTACTCCTTCTTTGCACGTTCCTCTTCCCAAACTTCTGGGAAATATAGAAACGTCTGCTTGGAATAAGTATCTTGTTTAAAACCACCTTCAGTGGCTTGACGATGCCTGCGAAGAGGAGGGGAGCACAGATTTTCAACATGATGCTCAAGTACTGCCATTTTCTCCCTACCTATTTGATCCTTATAACCCCATCTTCCAGGAGTCTCTTACAGATATTACAGACTTTGGCCAAATCGAAACGCTTACCATTTCTCAACCCCATTCTAGTGGCTCCATGAATGCTATTCTCTCCATCCAGACTACTTTATATGTCATTGCTTGCAATGGAGAAGATATTTATTACTCTGGGTTCAGTTCAAAGGCTACCCCTCACACTTCCTGAAAGGACTATGGCAGCTGACATTCTAGGGTTCTCATTACTAGCTGTGTGATCTTGTGTAAGCTGCTGGAGTTGATGTGACGATCATACAAGTAGACTGCCACTGCTGCTGCTGCTAAGTCACTTCAGTCGTGTCCGACTCTGTGCGACCCCATAGACGGCAGCCCACCAGGCTCCCCCATCCCTGGGATTCTCCAGGCAAGAACACTACCTAGCACATTACTGCCATGCTGAAGTTATTAAAAGAATTTTAGTATCTTGTCTTTCCACTGTCTTACAGTTTCTCCTGAAAGAGACTTCTCCCTTTTCCAAATTCCTATAGAACTTAGTCCTCAGGCTAAGAACTTCTTTACATCGCTGATTTTGCCACACTAACTATTAATAGCATAGTGCTTAGCATGTTTATAGGCAAAAACATTAACTGAAGTATATACTTACTGGGTTAAGTGCTGGGCTCTGAAGTTACGGAAATGAATATGACCAGATTCATTGCCCACAAGAAGCTCATAGTCTAAGTAGGGGACAGTAATATAATCATCTATTTAAATGTCTAAATGTTATTCTCCATGTGTTACATTTAGAGATATGGACACAGGGAAAGAATTATTATCCCACATGCATTAGGCTGGGCAATAAGGTCACACCACAGTAAACCAGACAATGTGTGAATAAGACACATATTATTCAAGAATATTTAATGTGTTTCACAGAATTGAATTGTGTGGGTTTTTCTTTACAAGTTTCAGTGGTGAGAGGCCTGAATATAAAAGGTGTGTGGAGTCTTCACTCATGTTACTGACACTGGTGGCAGAGTCGCCCGCCCTCCCCACCGCAGTTTTCACAGTGGTGAGTCACAAGGCTGGCACACTTTTAACTCACTAGGCTAAATTCAGCCCAGGAACCTGTAATAACACAGCTCAACAGCCTAACACAATCTCTTTAAACAGAATACAAGAACCTCAGCTTTCCCTAGACCTGAACATTTGATTCAAAGATTCTCCATGTTTTCCCTTTTTTCAACATTAAAAAAAAAAAAATTGTCTAAGGCTAACTCAGTAAACACAGGCTTGGGTGAATCTATCTGACGGTAAGAACAGGAGACGCAGAGTCAGACAGACCTTCCAGGTTCTCCTCTCACCCCACCCACACGCCTGAACCGAAGCGAGTCTCATTTTGACCTTTACAGGGGTGGGAAGAACCTACATAGCCAGAGTTGTAAGAATTGTCAAGGTAAACACTTATGCAGTGCCCAACTCATGGTAAGCATACCAGACTGGAAGAGCTCTTTATTGCTCTACTTTTCAAATAAAAAAATTTTAAATGCAGTCTTTCAATTAGCCTGGGCTCAATTTTGTTCTTTCTGGATTATAAACAGATAACTTTGACTGGAACCAACTTGAGTTCTGACCATCCCTTGCATATCTTTTAAGGTGCTGGTGGTGAAGTTCATTAGTATAATGTGGGGACTGGATATAAGGCAGATGTTTAGGCCACAGTCAAACCTACTATTCAGTATCTATGGTAGTGGTGGTTGTGGGAACCCAGTACTCTGCATTTTAATTAATTCCTTGATTGACTTTGCATATTCAAACCACTACAATAAGTAAATAAGATCAGGAATCAGATGTACAAACAAATGAAAACTTATGTCATTCTATGTTCAAATTAAAATATTTGGGTTTTTTTTATTATCTGGATTATGATTTCAATTTACTATAGAGAATTGGAAATAATGTAAATGACTTATTTTCTCATATTGCTCCTCTGTGTATTTTCCATTTTCAGTAAATAATAATTTCTAAACAAAATGAGAACAGAGGGAAGCTATGTGGGAATGTTTATATTGCCACCAAAAAAATGAAGATGGAATATTGAGAAGTAGGGGAATAGAAATCCTTAAGGATTGTGGAAGAACATTCAGCATCTCAGACTACAGTGAGCATGGGCAGACTTTGTACATTCTCTGTTTGGATTTGAGGAAAGAGATGACAGGACCAGAGATAAAACTTCTCTCATAAAGACAGTGGCCAAGATCAGGGTGGGTACAAGACATTGAAAAGTATCACTGCCACCCTCAGACCTGATGGATGAGAAACAATGATGCTGAGATATGGAAGTCAGAGATGGGGAAATGTATTTCCTCTTCCAGCTACACTTCTGTAGGTTGGGAAGTGATGCTGCAAAAAAAGAGTGCAAAGCCCTGGCAGAAAAAAGCAGGTTATTTCTGAATCCCCAGGGCCTGGGAGAACAAATATCTGTTTCATTCCCTTGAAGTAAATTTTTGTTTTAAGCTTAAATAGAGATGACATTATTTATTATTTTTTTTTACTGCTCTATTTCTTTTGAACTATCATCCATTGGTATTACAAACCACAGACGTACTCCCAAGGCGAATGCCTCCTGTAGAGCACTTGACATAGTTGTCAGATGACAATCAGTGCTGAGGAAGCTACTTGAACAGATATGGTTGATCCAACTTAATTTTAGCATCCAGTCTCCTAGACTTGGAATTCAGGGCTTTTTACATTTGAGCTTCTGACCTGGAAGCCCTTAACATTTAAGGGCTCACCATGTGTTAGGAGAAGGTGTCTACACAATTCAAGAGGATCATCTCCATTTATAGAAAAGAACTCTGAGGCGTAGAGCAGCTACGTAACTTGTTAAAAACCAATGGCAAAGCTGGGAGCTCAGAACCCATACTGTGGTACATGGTTTCTGCTTTCCGGGCCATCTCTCACTGTTCCCCTCACAGATGAACTGCAGGCTCGCCATACTGAAAGGATCCTTGATGGAGTCAGGCCTTATCACACTCAGAAATTTTTCACATTCTGTTCCAGCCTCTTGAAATGCTTATCCCATTTCCACCTCCTAAGTGATGCTTCTCTCACTTGTCCTGGCAGAGGTGGTTGATCTATTCCCTGCACTCTTGTGACACTTCCCTTTCATCTGGGAAAAGCAGGGTGCAGCTTCCAATGAGATTTTCCTGATGACAGGTCTGCCTTGTCTACCAGCTGCTAAGCTCCTCTAGAGAAAGGACTGGGTCATCTTCACCCTGGTAGCCCCAGTTTCCTGTATGGCATCTGAGGGCCAAGTATGGGCCTAACACATATTTGCTGACTGAATTAATTGCTACTTGCTTCTTAAACCACAAAATGTTCCCTCACTCCACTAAGGTCTGTTTCCTCAAATGTCACCACTCTGGATTAAACTTTCCAGAACTCTCTGTACTGGCAGCAACTGCTGGCACTCATCATTGGTTTATACAGACCTGATCTTTGTAACACGTAGCAGTACCTGATAAAGACACATGAATGTATATATGCATATACACATAAACCCACACATACACTATGCTCAAGTGTATGTGTGTGGGTATACTGGTACACGCATATGTACACACAAACATATATACAAACATTCAGCCAAACATACATATTTAAGAGCATGCAGATACAGGTACATTTGTACATGTGTATGCACAAACACAACATGTATACATACTTGCAGACAGAAGTGTGTAACAAATGAAAACATCTGGACTCACATAAGCACATGCATGAACATGTCCATCCACATGTATGTGTGTGCATGTGCATGTATGCATCCAGCGCATATAAAATATACACACATATGTGAGGTTATGAACACTTCAAGCAGGATAGAACATCCTCAGCAAATAGAAGTTCTTACAGAGTAGAAACTTGTTTCTATTCAATACCATATCTAACACTCCTATAATAATACATGGCACATAAAAGGAAGATATCACATATTTATTAAATAAAGGAATGAAACTTTGGATTTCTCTTGCCAACTGCTATCATTCATAATGTAAATCTGTTGAGATCCCACTGCTCACACATAAATATACAGACACTGTTCTAAGTGCTTTACAAATACCAGCTCATTTATTCTTCAAACAACTCTATGAGGTAGGTGTGATTTTTATTCCCATTTTATAGGAGGAAAAACTGACGGATGGAGTGTCAAGCAACTTCCCAAGGTCTCATAGACAGCAAGTAGATCAGGATTTGAACCCATTCAGTTCAGTCGCTCATCATGTCTGACTCTTTGCAACCCCATGGACTGCAGCATGCCAGGCCTCCCTGTCCATCAACAACTCCCGGAGCTTACTCAAGCTCATGTCCATTGAGTCAGTGATGCCATCCAACCAACTCATCCTCTGTCATCCCTTTCTTCCCCCACTTTCAATCTTTCCTAGCATCAGGGTCTGTTCAAACGAGTCAGTTTTTCGCATCAGGTGGCCAAATTATTGGAGTTTCGGCTTCAACATCAGTCCTTCCAATGAATATTCAGGACTGATTTCCTTCAGGATGGACTGGTTGGATCTCCTTGCAGTCCAAGGGACTCTCAAGAGTCTTCTCCAACACCACAGTTCAAAAGCATCAATTCTTCAGCACTCAGCTTTCTTTACAGTCCAACTCTCACATCCATACGTGACTACTGGAAAAACCATAGCTGTTACTAGACGGACCTGTGCTGGCAAGGTAAGATCTCTGTTTTTTAATATACTCTCTAGGTTGGTCATAATTTTTCTTCAAAGGAGTAAGTGTCTTTTAATTTCATGGCTGCAGTCACCATCTGCAGTGATTTTGGAGTCCCAAAAAATAAAACCTGTCACTGTTTCCATTGTTTCCCCATCTATTTCCCATGAAGTGATGGGACCGGATGCCATGATCTTAGTTTTCTGAATGTTGAGCTTTAAGCCAACGTTTTCACTCTCCTCTTTCACTTTCATCAAGAGGCTGTTTAGTTCTTCTTCACTTTCTGCCATAAGGGTGGTGTCATCTGCATATCTGAGGTGATTGATATTTCTCCCTGCAGTCTTGATTCCAGCTTGTGCTTCACCCAGCCCAGCATTTCTCATGATGTACTCTGCATATAAGTTAAATAAGCAGGGTGACAACATACAGCCTTGACGTACTCCTTTCCCAATTTGGAACCAATTGGTTCCAAATTGACTCTGTTGTTCCATGTCCAGTTCTAACTATTGCTTTCTGACTTGGATACAGGTTTCTCAGGAGGCAGGGAAGGTTGTCTGGTATGCCCATCTCTTTCAGAATTTTCCACAGTTTATTGTGATTCACACATTCAAAGGCTTTGGCATAGTCAATAAAGCAGAAATAGATGTTTTTCTGGAACTCTCTTGCTTTCTTGATACTCCAACGGATGCTGGCAATTTGATCTCTGGTTCCTCTGCCTTTTCTAAAATCAGCTTGAACATCTGCAAGTTCACGGTTCACGTATTGTTGAAGCCTGGCTTGGAGAATTTTGAGCGTTACTTTACTAGCGTGTGAGATGAGTACAATTGTGGGGTAGTTTGAGCATTCTTTGGCATTGCCTTTCTTTGGGATTGGAATGAAAACTGACCTTTTCCAGTCCTGTGGCGACTGCTGAGTTTTCCAAATTTGCTCACATATTAAGTGCAGCACTTTCACAGCATCATCTTTTAGGATTTGAAATAGCTCAACTGGAATTCCATCACTTCCACTAGCTTTGTTTGTAGTGATGCTTCCTAAAGTCCACTTGACTTCGCATTCCAGGATGTCTGGCTCTAGGTGAGTGATCACACCATTGTGATTATCTGGGTCATGATGACCTTTTTTGTACAGTTCTTCTGTGTCTTCTTGCCACCTCTTCTTAATATCTTCTGCTCTGTTAGGTCCATACCATTTCTGATTCATTTGAATCAGTTATGTCTTCTTAATTGCTGCCTTGTGTTACCTCAAGAGTTTTCATTTTCATTGTCTTCAGAAATCAAATTCTTACATCAGAATCATAGCAGAGAACATGATAAAATTAGAGTTATCAAGGTGGGTGGGGCAGACGCTACTAAAAGATCTTACTAGAGACTAATGCAATTTTTCGATATCCCCAAAATTTTTCTTCCTTAGTTTCTCTAGACATCTATACTGGTTGCAGGGTGCCAGGAGGTGATTCTCAAGATTCCCAGTGTAGGAAAACATTTTTTCTTTCCTGTTCACCTTTTATTATGACTCATATGAATGCTTAGTTAAGAGAAAATTGAAAACAAGGAAATTCAGCAGGCCAGTGGAGAGATGATAAGGAAGCAGCCAGGAGTTCAGATGTGAGGCTGCCGCCCCTGAGCAATAACTGGAGATGTTCATTTTCCCACCAACAGCTGCGGATGTGCAAGCCCCAAAGTAAACATTAGCACTTGGGGATATTATATGGATGTGAAGCACCATGTGTTGAGTTTCTGTGCCATGAAAAACAGTGGACCTGTTGGGTAAGCCTACTCACACAGTCAGTGACGCAAGTGCAATCTTAGACCTCAGGCCCCGAAACAAACACTTTTCCAGCAGTCTTCTAACTTTTGAACTTGGAGTGGGAAGTCCTCCTAACAGGTGGTGGCAGAGTCAGAACCTGGGACCGGGTTATTCTGTGTGTCTTTGTTTTTGTTTCCAAGTTCAGCAAAGGAAAACAACAGCTCATGTTTTCAGTCACATATTAATACATGAGAGAATAAGTAGAGCCTCCTGGTTAAAAATTCCCTCTGGATACCAGGTAAGTTTCTGAAGCTGATGAGGGTCACAGATTTACTTGAAATCAGGGCCTCAGAGCCCAGGAACTCACACTGAGTCAACATTCTGCTCTATTTAGGAGGAAGCACTTTCTCCATTGTTTGATGAAAAGTCTTCACCAAAGGGGGGAGAGAGATCAGTATCACAGTCTTGAATACAATCCTTCCTCACCCTGTATCCCTAAGCAAATTCCTTCACCGGCTTGAGTGTCTGTTTGCTCAACCATTCATGGAGTTAAAAATACCTTGATGGTGGTTAGAACAGCAAGTCACTACACAAATAAGTTTAGTGTCAACATTCATTTCAATATTAATAAAAAAAAATAATCAATGAAATTTTATCAACTTTAGTATTACTGATCTCTCCAGCATGCAGTCAAAAAATAGCCAGCCTGGTCAATAAGCCTGGTCTTAATTCCTCACAACTGGGAGAACCCCAGAAATTTGTGCTGTGCTTACATTTTATTAAGTCCCTTCTCCACTCTGTGCCTCAACTCTCTCATCCATAAAATGGATTTAGAAACACACCTACCTGGAAGAATGTTAAATATTATAGAAGCTCTATCTTTTGCTTTAGATATAGACATGTTTGTGTAACTGCAGGCTAATGTAAGTCAAGGCGTAGATATATCTAGGCAGACAAAAATATTCTTGCAGGGCAAGCAGGAGAAAGCTTATAGACTCTGGAGTTAGAAAGACTTGGACCTAGGGTCCAACTTTATCATTTATAGAAATGCCATGCTGAACAAGTTTTTAAACCTTGATATCCTTGTATATCAAATACAGAAAACAGTGGTATGTTCCAGCATAGTTGTGAGTTGATGACACTGACTATTTGTGAGTTGATGACACTGACTATTTAAGTGCCGAGCACAAAGCTGGGCACAGAATGAAACAAAAAAATAACTGCTTTGAACTTCCCAGAAGGACCTTGAATGCCAGGTGCTTTTATTATTACCAGCTTTTAAGGGAGACTGTGATGACAAAATGGAAGAGACTTGCTCATGTGTGGCTTAGAACAACTAATTTACCTATTTGATGGCCACCTAGGATCCTAATTACAGTCTTTAAATAGGATATGATGTGTAGAATGAAGTAACAACGTATATGCACGTGCAGGGATTTACCAGCACATATACACGTACATGCAGTGCATACACAGTTGCATACACATATACTTATGTAAGCACCTGTATTGAGTATACCTGCTTCTCACCTCCTCTTATTTTCTACAACCGGTAAGCATCCCCACATACCCAAAACCATTCCCTCTTCCTAATTTGGAGATAGTGTGGAAGAATGGGGGCAGGGCCCCTGACCAATACATTCGGAGGCTCAGTTTCTAACTCCAACCCTGATGGTAATGAGAGGGGCAACCCTGATGACTCACTGTTTTCCTGGGCTTTGGTTTTCTCATTTTCATATTGAAGAATTTGATATACAAAGTCTTTGAGCAAACTTTCAGTTCTGAAGCCTATGATCACTCATTATCCAAACAGCAGCATGTGTATCAAATAAAGAAACCACCATTTCAGGGTAGGCTCATGGCTGTACACCCTGCGTTGTGCAGTGGAGAAGGATAGGCCACAGGAGCTGGCTGCAGCCCCAGGGGCCCACATTCCTCCCGGATTTCTGGCCACAGGAAAGACTGGTCTCTCAGCTATGGCCCATCCCTCACAATCCAGAGCACAGTGTTCCAGGAAAGCCCTGGGGCCTGGGGGCAGGAAACCCAAAGCTGTCTTGCCCACCCCCTTCTCCCCTCTCTGCCCCTCAACAAGTCTCACGTAGCTGCTCTGGTATCAGGCAGCAGTGGTTCTCATTAAACCAAACCTCATCCTGAAACAATAGTCTTAAAAATCACACAAACAAACTCCTCCTCCCCCTTCTGATTCACATCCAGTAACTCCCAGAGTCACCCTCACTCTATCTGTTTGGGTACTGACACTGCTTTTCTCCTTCTAGATTTGCCAGCGAGACTTTATCTGCTCTTCTAATCCCCTCCATTCCTCACAGAAGGTCTGCCTCTTTGGATCCACCTCTGCTTTCTCGCTGGATACACTCCTTCCTGCCTCCAGCTCTTGATCCGCTAGGCCTGGCTCCTTCTTAGCACCGTTCTGGTTTGGTCAGATCTGTCTGCCTGAAAGCTGCACGTCCTTCCTGCTTCTCACCTGTGTGCTCAGTGCCAACTTGTCCTGCAGGCCTCCTCCTCTGGGCACCAGGTGACACCTTCCATCCCCTAATCAGTTTTCTGGACCCACCTCACGTACTCAGGCTCAGGATCCTTGGTGGGCAGGCCGTAAGTATTTACATTTTTTTTAATGCTCCCATACCTGGATTTACCAATTCTTGTTTTGGATCTTTCAAAATCCTCTCACTTTTACTATCTTCATTAACTCACTGATACCCGGATGACTGACTCTGTGGGTTCTACGCTGAATGATGGGTAGAAAAAACATGAAATGGTGTAAAAAGTGAAAAAGGTGAAAGTGTGGCAGAAACACAGGGAGGGAGTGATTCTTGGTTTCTAAGAATGAGGCTAAGTTTGGAGACATCTCCATTGTGGAAGTGACATTTAGCCTGATTTCTCATGTATGAGTAGGACTGTGGAAGTGGGGAGGAAGGAAGCACCCCAAACAAAGCAAACAACACAAGCAAAGGCCAGAGGGCAAGTGTATCTGATGTGTTGAAAGGACAAGTGGTCTAGTGTTAGACTTTGGGTAAGACAGAAGGGGTGGGAGTCATCTTAAACTCCCTATTCAGAAGTCTTCAGTTTCTTATCTCACAACTAGTTTCACTGAAGAGTTAATTTCAGAAAGAACATTTTGACCAAGTACTAACGTATCACTAAGACAGTTAATTGGGGCTGCTTCCTGGTTTCTATGGAAAAATAAAACAAACAAAAAAAACACCTGAATTGATGAAGGGAAATAATATCATTGGAAGGGTTTCAGTTAAAAGTAGGACTCCTCATCCCCAGCACTACTGACACTTGAGGCTGGATAACTTTCCGTTGCGGGGCTGTCCTGAGTGCTGCAGGGCATTTAGCAGCATTCTTGGCCTCTACCCACCACATGCCATGCCAGTTCCTCTTTTCCAAATGACAATAAAAAAAATGTCTCCAGATATGGCCAAATGTCCCAAGGGAGTGGGGCTGAGGAGTTAAAATCACCCCTGGCTGAGAACCACTGAGATAAAGAGAAAGATCATTGAGCTCTGAAGTCAGTCTCAGGTCCACATCTTGCCATGATACTAGCTATGTGATGGCGCAGATGTTACTCTTTCTGCCTCCAGCTTCCTCGTGTATAGAATGGGAAGTAACTTCTGCCTTGTAGGATCATCATGAGAACCAACAGATAAAGTACGTGAAGTGTCAGCCACAGTACTTGGCACATGGAAGGCAAGTAAGAAACACTCACAGTAACAGTGGCACCAATAAGAGTAGTGATTCTTGTTTTACTTATGATATTGTTCTTGTTGTTGTTTTTAGGAATAAAACCTCACTGAAGTTTGAAAGTTTCAACAACTAAATAAGTTCCATTTTATCAAGAAGCAAGTGTGTCCGAAGTCACTTCAGCGACCTAAGGACTATAGCATGCTTGGCTCCTCTGTCCATGGGATTCTTCAGACAACAATACTGGAGTGGGTTGCCATTTCCTTCTCCAGGGGATGTTCCTGACCCAGGGATTGAACACGCATCTCTTATTATGTCTCCTGCATTGACAGGCAGGTTCTTTACCACTAGCCCCACCTGGGAAGCCCGAGAAGAAATTATAGGGCAGGAAATGTTGCAATTACATTACAGACATCACTTGCTCTAAGAATCCTTTTACAATTCTTCAAGTCTCAATTTTGGGTCCATTCCATATTTTCCCAAAGCCTTATATACTTGGGATGTATAATTGTGTTGTGTATTTAATGTTTATTTTCACTACTAGTAGATACAAGTACACAGAAGCTTAGTTTTCTCTCATATTTACCTTAGATTCCCATCAACTAGTAGAGTGAGTCATCAATAAATAGTTATCGAAATTTCTTTTTTTGATATTTGCTACTTTCTCATGTGCTATTCTTTAACTTTTTGTTTTATATTGGAGTATAAATGAGGTCAAATGCAAGCCTAGGCAAGATCATATTGTAACAAATATGCATTCCATAAGGCACAGTGATTAGAAGTGTGGAATCAGATAGCGTGGGTTTAAATCATGCATTTACCACTTGTTAACCATGTGACTTTAGGTAAGTTAGGTAGTCTTTGTGAGCCTCATTGTTTTATTTAATAAAGGAAACAAAATAATAGTGTGTATAAGGATGCTCTGAGAATCAGTATGGCTTCTAGAGTACCGACAATGGTGAGATGTGAAGTTGGCAAATTTTATTGCTCACTGGAATAAACCATGTTTTTTCTCTAAGAAGGCACTGAACCAGAAGTGCTTTTTGCAAGATGGGCTAAACCAATTCTTCTGCAAAAAGAAAAGGAGGAAGGAAGTGGAGAGCAGAGGGGAAGGGATGGGAGGAGAGGGAGAAATGAAAAATTCTCATTTTGGTTTGATTCTGCAACTTGAGTGATTTAAGGCAATTCAACATCTGGCCTAGATGAGCAATTTAAACCAAATCAACATCTGGCAAAGAAACCAGTATCTGGAATCAGAGTGATGCCAAACCAAGGCACTATGTTTGCTCCCGGCCAACACCCGCTAAAGTGATGGAGCACAAAGGACAGGAGTCTCCAGACTTCCCAGACTGGATCAGGGAGTGCTCCACACAACCCTTTGCCTCGTGCAGACTTGAGCCAGGTACACCGACTGTGCAGGGAGTTTCCTCTGTAATGGGAGGTTACCCTGTTTCTCAGCTGAGCATCCATCCATCCCTCACGGAGGGGACGCCATGCACTCCCTCATTCACCAAATACGCACGGTGTTAACCGTCCTCCACAATAAAAGCACTGTGCTGGTTGCTGGAATATAAGAATGAAACGGCACAGGGCCTACTCTCAAAGAGTCCACAAACTCAAAAATGAGACAAATGAGACATCACACACAAACCTGTGATGTGCACAGTAATGGAGGCAAGTCTCAGACATCATGGGAGGGAGAGAAAGGACATCTTAAGTCAGCTTAGCGGAGTCAGGGAAGGCCCCCTGAGGAGATAGCCTGCCTTCAAGATGTGCAGGACAATCAGAAGTTGAACTGGTAGAGAAGAAAAACTGGGGGGAGAGGGCCAGAGACAGGAATCAGGTTGTTATTGCCTTTCAGGACAGCTGCGCTGCCAGAGCCAAGCACAGACCTGGAACCAAGTTAATACTATTTTTGTAAGCGAGAAAAATATCAGCAGCAGGAGCCTTGGCCAGAACCACCCCCAGAAAGAGCAAACAAAACTACTCCTATCTTCTGGCTGTCTGCTGGAGTACTTATAACCGGCACCTTATGTACGAAATGTCCTTTTATCTTTGATTTTTATTCCCACCAAGTCCTTCCTCCTCTTTTTCCAGAACTGGAAAAAGCAGGAGTTGAGTGGCACTTGCTTCTTTGATCTTTATCCTCCTGTTCCCAGGCTTCCCCAGAGACTGAGAGTCCAGGAGCCTTTCTCCAAAGCAGAATGTTGACTCCTTCTGCCAGTCAGAATGTAGGATCTGAGGCAGGTCACACCAGGTCAGCACTTGAAGGAACCGTAATTGTTCGGGGCTTGTGTGAGGCCTGGATGACATCCAATTCCAAAGCCAGATTCTTAACCTGACTCTTGGCAATCTCTCAGCATGGAGTTCATCTAACCAGATCTTGAGGTTGTTTCTGACCTCAACCTAAACAGAATCTTAAAGTAGGGAACCCTGCATTCCATGAAAGAGTTTTAGGGAAGGAAATATAGGGTAGAGATTCAAGGAAGGCAGATGACGTCCAGAAGCATGGGTGGGGTTCTTCTCCAACTGCCTATGCAAAGGGAAGATAATTCTCCTGGATAATAACTAAGAGAACTTCCCTTAATAAGGTTCCTACTTTGTGTCAGGCACTGTGATTCCAGAGTGAGAAAAATCAAAGGAAAATACCTCACTATTGCATGCCTGCTATGTGCCAGATGCTAAGCCATCTGCTCTAATTGTGTTCATCCTAACATATCAATGAGAAGAGCACAGCTATCTCCTACTGCAGGAGGGAAAATTCAGAAGTATGAAGAGGTATGATATTTGACTCAAGGTACACAGGTAGAGAGAATATACACATTTAAATCCAGATCTTCAAACTCCATGTTCAGACCCCTGATTATAGCGTCACAATACATCTCAAGGGTTGGTTGTCTCACACCAGTACCGTTAAGTCACAAACATGCAGGCCAGGGGAGAACAACTAAAAGGTTTGGGACATTGGCTGCTCGGTTCACTGCTGGTAATATCCAGTGCCTGGACCAGCTGTTGTTCAGTCACCACGTTGTGTCCAACTCTTTGTGACCCCATGGACTGTAGCCCAATAGGCTCCTCTATCCATGGAATTCTTTAGGCAAGAATACAGGAGTGCATCACCATTTCCTTCTCCAGTAAGCACCAGGTTTGCAAGCTTTCAATATATATCCTTAGTAACTACATGCTTGGATGGGTGAATGACTTTTTAAGACATTTGAGCGTCTTTTCTCCTCCCATCCTGAAAGGAGCATAGGCAGGCTGGGAAACAAGAGGGAATATTTGCTTCCAGGCCTCCTTTCTTTCCGAGACATTCTAACTCTAAACTGGCTATGAGGTAAAGAGGAGAGATGGAGGTAGAAGAAGGATAAAACTTGGTCAAAACTGCTAAACAGATCACCTTCCTAGGCACTCCTTAGCCACTTCTGGCCCCTAAGCTTAACCCTTTAAGAATGCAAGGTCCTGTCCTCTCTTTCTGCTTAAAAAACTTACTTTTGGAAAACAAAGGGGGAAACATTAATGTAAGTGCATTTGTGTTTTAAAAGCAACAAAAACATCTGGGCCAAAGCTTCTAAATAAACAGCTGAGAAAAGAAGAGAAACTAAAGGCAAAGCTTAGACACATTCGAATGCAGAGTTACAAAGAATAGCAAGCAGAGATAAGAAAGCCTTCCTCAGTGATCAGTGCAAAGAAATAGAGGAAAACAACAGAATGGGAAAGACTAGGGGTCTCTTCAAGGAAATTAGAGATGTCAAGGGAAAATTTCATGCAAAGATGGGCTCAATAAAGGACAGAAATGGTATGGACCTAACAGAAGCAGAAGATATTAAGAAGAAATGGCAAGAATACACAGAAGAAGAATTATACAAAAAAGATCTTCATGACCCAGAGAACCACAATGGTATAATCACTCACCTAGAGCCAGACATCCTGGAATGTGAAGTCAAGTGGGCCTTAGGAAGCATCACTATGAACAAAACTAGTGGAGGTGACAGAATTCCAGTTGAGCTATTTCAAATCCTAAAAGATGATGCTGTGAAAGTGCTACACTCAATATGCCAGCAGATTTGGAAAACTCACTTCCCTGGTGGCTCAGATGGTAAAGCGTCTGCCTACAATGTGGGAGACCTGGGTACGATCCCTGGGTTGGGAATATCCCCTGGAGTAGGAAATGGCAACCCATTCCAGTATTCTTACCTGGAAAATCCCATGGACAGAGGAGCTTGGTAGGCTACAGTTCATGGGGTTGCAAAGAGTCGGACACAACTGTGTGACTTCACTTCACTTCACTGCCTCAGCAGTGGCCACAGGACTGGAAAAGGTCAGTTTTCATTCCAATCTCAAAGAAAGGCAATGCCAAAGAATGGTCCAATTACCACACAGTTGCACTCATCTCACATGCTAGCAAAGTAGGCTTCAACAGTACATGAACCATGAACTTCCAGATGTTCAAACTGGTTTTAGAAAAGCCAGAAGAACCAGAGAACAAATTGCCAACATCCATTGGATCATTGAAAAAGCAAGAGAGTTCCAGAAAAACATATACTTCTGCTTTACTGACTATGCCAAAGCCTTTGACTGTGGATCACAACAAACTGTGGAAAAATCTGAGAGATGGGAATACCAAACCACCTTACCTGCCTCCTGAGAAATCTGTACATAGGTAAAAAGCAACAGTCAGAACTGGACATGGAACAACAGACTGGTTCCAAATTGGGAAAGGAGTACATCAAGGCTGTATATTGTCACTCTGCTTATTTAACTTATATGCAGAGTACATCATGAGAAACTCTGGGCTGGATGAAGCACAAGCTGGAATCAAGACTGCAGGGAGAAATATCAATAACCTCAGATATGCAGATGACACCACCCATATGGCAGAAAGCGAAGAAGAACTAAACAGCCTCTTGATGAAAGTGAAAGAGGAGAGTGAAAACGTTGCTTAAAGCTCAACATTCAGAAAACTAAGATCATGGCATTCGGTCCCATCACTTCATGGGAAATAGATGGGGAAACAATGGAAACAGTGACAGACTTTATTTTCTTGGGCTCCAAAATCACTGTAGGTAGTGACTGCAGCCATGAAATTAAAAGATGCTTGCTCCCTGGATGAAAAGCTATGACTAACCTAGACAGCACATTAAAAAGCAGAGACATTACTTTGCCAACAAAGGTCTGTCTAGTCAAAGCTATGGTTTTTCCAGTAGTATGGATGTGAGATGTGATAGCTGGACTATAAAGAAAGCTAAGCCCTGAAGAACTGATGCTTTTGAACTGTGGTGTTGGAGAAGACTCTTGAGAGTCCCTTGGACTGCAAGGAGATCCAACCAGTCCATCCTAAAGGAAATCAGTCCTGAATATTCTTTGGAAGGACTGATGCTGACACTGAAACTCCAACACTCTGGCCACCTGATGTGAACAGCTGACTCATCTGAAAAGACCCTGATGCTGGGAAAGATTGAAGGCGGGAGGGCAAGGGGACAACAGAGGATGAGATGGCTGGATGGCACCACTGACTTGATGGAGAGGAGTTTGAGTAAGCTCCGGGAGTTGGTGATGGACAGGGTGGCCTGGTATGCTGCAGTCCATGGGGTCGCAAAGTCAGACATGACTGAGCAACCGAACGGAAAGCTTCTAAGGGTAAAATTTCTGCCACTGACCATCTCTGGTTTGGGAAAACGTGGGGGTGCTCATTTCACAGCCCAGAATCCTCTCCATGCAGGTCAACTTAACACTCTTCGAGTGTCTTCAAGTACTAGGTGGCACACAGGGCACAGCCTCCTCTCCTAGAGGGGACAGTGAGCCCTGGGCAGAAGTGAGAAGGCATGTCTGGGTCTGTTCCTTAGGGAGGTCTAGGAAACTGACAAGGGAACCAGAGTTCTGAATGTTCCCAGATGTAGCCCTCTTTCTTTCAGCATGTGGTGGTCCAGGTCAAGTGCTTGTCTCCTGGGTGCGGGAGGATGACTGAGACTGTTGCCCCAGGATAACTGAAAATGCTTGATGGAGGAGGCTTCCCTTGCCTCAAGCAGGACATGAGAGGTCAGGATTACCAGGATATAGGAACACTCCATGTCTGTCTAGACCACAAGTTCTCTTTGTGCCTGTTCTTAGAAACCAAAATCATCCAATCAAAAGCACACACTGTCCATATTAAAAAGGGAAGGAAACACCCTCACCTATAATCAATATTTTCCAATGCACATACTTGTTACTATTTCTCAGGCACTGTGTTAAATTCTGAACACATAAAGATAAATAAAACAGGCATGTTTGTAGATACCTCTTCTGCTCTGAAACTCCAGAGACCATGTGGAAGACTAGACACTGCTTAATAATCTTCTGTGTAAGGAAACATTAACTTTCACTCTACAGCTTAGGACCATGTTGTCTTATTCTTGACTTAATAGGACTATATTCATTTAATCAGTCTGTCAAGCGCCTGTGAGAACCAGAAATAGAGCTGAGCATAGGTTATACAGGATGAATAATACAATGCCCATGCCTTCAAGGAGTTTACAGTCTAGTGGGAAAGAGTAGCAGATAAAATAGCAATTACAAAACAATGATTTCTTCCATAGGGGTAGGTAAAAGTGATGGAAGAAAGACAGCTTAGAGAATTTAGGTATAAATGGAAGAGTCACCCATGGAAGGCTACACAGAGGATAGAGCATCTAAGATGGTCTTCAACTTAGAGTAGAAGTTAGCTAGTGGCAAAGTGGAGGACGAGTTATCCCCAGGCAGAGAAATACATGAGCAAAGACATGGAAATAGAAATGCAAAGACAGAGGTCTGAGAGTACAGTTTGATGTAAGCATTTGATAGATAACTTTTGACTGTAATATGAAGTATTGACTAAAATATTTTTCAAAGTTTTTTGATGGTAATCCATAGTAAGAAGTTCACTTTCATTATGGAGCAGTATACACATGCAGATATATAAAATTACAGTGGAAACATATGTTCTACAAAAAAGTGCTCCTCTGGTCAGTCCATTCTGTTCTGAAGATCTAATGGTCATGATTTCCTAAATTGATCTCAAGAAGTTTGAAGCATAATTTAAAAAGGAACACTGTTAGAAAGAAAGGCTAGGGGAAAAAACAAATTTGTCTACAGTTGAAGTAAGAAATATTGAGAATATGAAAAATCCACCTCCCCACCAAAAAAAAAAAAACTGCAATGAGAATGAAGAAGTGGAAAGAGTCATCACACTTTAGGGTAAACTCTGCCTCACTGTCTGCCTTCCACTGAAGGATGAAACCTTGTGTTTTTTTAAAAAAATTCACTGTTCCCTAGCACCATGCTTGGGACATACCAAATGTTTGATGGTTCTTTGATGAATGAATAAATGAATACAAGAATGCCAGGTTGTAGATTTATTTAAAAGATGAAATCAGGAATATACCCAAGTCACTGGACATAGGATATAAGCCAAATATATTATGAAAATAAAATTAGACTTGCAAGGGCTTTGGAGTATGGGTAGAAAAAAGTAGTACAGGTAAGTACACCTTTGTCATAGATGTTAGTTGGAAGTTAACATATCTCTATCAAGTTTTCAGTAAACCAAACAGCCATCCGGGTATTTATTTATATCATTTTTCTATTAGTTTGTATGGGTAAACTGATAAAATTACAAATGAATTCTACAGTTGATGAAAAGTTCTATAACTCTACACATATACCTAACTGTAAAAAGGCTTTTTCTCTAACTTGAATCACTAGCTCTCAATCTTGGCTTTAAAAATAGAAAAGCAGTGTCTTCGGTCCTAGAGAGTGACTGGACTTAGTGCTGGTGGTGACATGGAGAAAGAGATTACCTAGTCCTCCTGCATGAGCATCAATTAGTGAGGCTGCCACCGCAATTCCAGGAGGAAGGCCAAGGTCCTTTGCTGCCTCTGGTGTGAGCCCACTTCCAAGAGAAGCTCCAGGAGGCAGCACTTGGTTTCCTGGGTAGACAGGAGGAAAAATAAACACCTGTCAGTTTGAGAAACACAAAAGCAAATAGAGAGTTTTCTTAAGAGAACCTCTTGGCCCCTCCCCTCTCCTCTGCCTTTTCTCAACTTCATGAAGATAGAAACCATGCAGTTACAGAGAGTCCTTGTGCTCATTTGGCGACTTAGGTGTATGAGCTTGCTTCCCATAGGTCATGCTCTAGAGTGCTTAACAAAGCCAAGAGCTCTAAGGCATCTTTCAAATCAGAGAAAGATTCCATTCATGGGAAATTTCAAAAGATACAAATACAGTGGCCTCTTGAAGACAAGGTTGAAATGTTCAAACTGTTCCAAACATGCTTCCTAACATAGCAGCCGTACCAGCATATGTTATACACGCAAACACACATAACTCCCACATCCATACATACTCCCTGATTAACATATATTCCCAAGAAGTTAAGAAAATTTGCTTATGTAGTTGCTTCCTGTCAGAAGATAAATAAGGGAATTATTTTGTTCCAATAAAGAATTTCATAGAAGTTCATCTCAGTTAGGAATGAGAGCCCAGCTTAAACCTTGCAGACTTCACAAGGCTGCTACTTGCACAATCACAGAATACAATTTGAATGGTGTTCTTTGGAGTTGTGCAATGCACTGACCCTGATATTTCAAGTGACCTTGAATTCCTGCAGTCAGCCAGGCCTTCAGTTAAGAATTTATTGATTGTCTTGCTTTGTGTGGGCGCCACAGCACTGTAAAAGGCAGTCCTTGCCCCCAACCTAGTTAGGGAGAAGAGATCAGGACACAGACAACCACGCAATCAGGAGAATGAAGTGATCCATCTGCTCCCAGGTGTTTAGCAGAGGCTGGGTGGCCCCCGCCTCCCACCAGCCCTGTTCAGCCAAAGAATTTATAGTAACTATTTCTGTAAAATAAGGAGGGTACAGAGCAGAACCTCTATATATGCTAAGATCTTTCTGAACCTTAAGGCTCTAAGATTCTGAATGGGTGCCATTTGCTCAGTGCTAAGATTCCCACCACTTGTTAATTGTTTCATGGAGTTCCAGGGATGAACAGAGGCACTTCAGGACTCCTGGGGATAGAGGAGAGAGTGGGAATTAGAAGGAGGCAGAGGGTGAACGGCTCACCAATGTCCTGTAACCAAAAACAGAGCACCTCTACAATACCAGTTTGTATCCATTTTTCAAATTTTCTCCAATTTGGAAAAAGTTTAGCTAAGAAAAGAAAACAGGAGAAGACTGAACCCACTGCATGGCTTCCACAGCTTCACTGTCCAGTATGGGAGTCACTAGGCGTATGTGGGTGGAACATCTGAAATGTGGCTGGAGTAACTAAGGTGCTAAATTAATTTTATCTGAATTAATTTCCATTTCAATTTCAAAACTGATACTCAATTCAATTACTGAAAAACTTTTAAGTACCTTTGGAACAACTACCACAAATCGATTTTTCAACATTAATTCAAGGAATCTAAGTCAAGTATTCACAGTGAAAATTTAGAGTCTGAATTGAGAGGAACTAAGTAGAAAATACACATCAGATGGCAAAGATTTTGTATGAGGACATGAATGTAAAATATCTCATTAATGTTTAGATCAATTATATATTAAAATGATGTTTTGGATATGGTAGGTAAAATAAAACTTATTATAATTAATCTCACCTATGTCTTTTTACTTTAAAGTGCTACTGGAAAACGTTAAATTTCAGGGCTTCCCTAGGGGCCCAGTGGTAAAGAATCCACCTGCCAATGCAGGGGACATGGGTTCCATCCCTGATCAGGAGGATCCCATATGCCTCGGAGCAGCTAGGTCCGGGTGCCACAACTATTGAGCCTGCACTCTAGAGTCTGCGAGCTGCAGCTGCTAAGCTCACGTGTCACAACTACTAAGGCCCTCACGCCCTAGAGCCTATGTTCTTCAACAGGAGAAGTCACTGCAATGGGAAGCCCATGCACCACAGCTAGAGAGCAGCCCCAACTCGCCACAACTAGAGAAAAGGCCACACGACAACGAAGACACAGCACAGCCAAAAGTAAAAAAAATAATAATAATAATAAATAAATATTTATTTTTTTAAAAATTACACGTAAATTTTTGATTTCACATGTGGCTCATATTATATTTCTATCAGACAGCACTGGACCAGAGGATAAGGCCCAGATACTCAAATGATGGGTTGGGGGGCCCAGAGAATCTCTACTCTGCTTTGAATGCACAGCCAGCAGAAACCTGGAGGAAAGCAACACCCTTGACTGTGGACAGTCTGGCTCTGGACACTGTCTCCATCATGTCACTGTGTCTAGTATCCAGCACATACCAAACAACATTCCCATTCACTGAGCACTTCTATGCTGGGGACCATCCTAAGGATACACCACACATTCTCTCACTTCATTGTCACAGAAACCCTATGTTCCTGTGGGAACATTCCCTATGTGGGTACTATTCTAACTTGTCCCCATTGCACAGACAAATGGGGAAAATCAACTTTATGAATGGAAAGTAAATTTACCACAATCACACGACTTACAGTGCTAGAACACGGGCATGTATTCCAATCTGATGGATACCAACCCTGTGCTCCTGTTCTTTACATTTCAGTGCAGCTTCTAAGTGAAGGAAGGGATCAAGAGAAGTATTTGTAGGACAAACATTACATGTGTTTAAAAAGTGGTCCATGTAGAAATCATGTGCTCTATATTCAGATTTCTTTTTAAAGGGTGAATTTTCCTAGGAAGGTCAAAATGGGAACTTCTATTCATCCCCAACCCCCACAAACACAAAGCCTGTAATTTTCAATGAAAAAAAAAAAAGGTTCAGAAAAGAAAAAGGGTTAGCTGGGTGGGGTACACTTCCAAGCCTTTTGGAAGTAATTTAGGAAGGAACGTCGGCTGATGAGATGCAGAGGGAGCCCCGGGCTTGCAGTCAAAAGGTCTGGATTCAAATGACATGCTGGAGGAGTATAAGTAGACTTCCCAGTAGAGGCAGCATTTTGAGCAAAGGCCAAGAAAGAGAGGAGACCACCAACAGGGCTGAGTAAGCTGGTATAGAAGCTGGGGGGCCCTAGCAGTGGGTGGAGGAGGCTGATAAGGTTGGAGAGGTACATACGGACATCCAGATGAAGGTGTCTCAATATATCACAAAGATCGCCGTAAGTTTCTGAAAGAGCATTAAGCCTGGGAGTGAGGTGAATTAATGTTCGCTTTTGCATGCGTGTGTGAAGCATAAGTGTTTTACAAGATTGTGTCAGTTTCAGGTATACAGCAAAGTGATTTGGTTAAATACATATGTATATATATGTTTTTTTCCACTCTTTTTCATTATAGTTTATTACAAGATATTGCAAAACCTGTATGCAGGTCAAAAACAGAACAGTTAGAACCAGACATGGGACAACGGACTGGTTCAAAATTGGGAAAGGAGTACGTCAAGGCTGTATATTGCCACCCTGCTTATTTATCTTATCTGCAGAGTACATCATGTGAAATGATGGGCTGGATGAAGCAAAAGCTGGAATCAACACTGAAGGGAGAAATATCAACAACCTCAGATATGCAGATGACACCACCCTTATGGCAGAAAGCAAAGAGGAACTAAAGAGCCTCTTGATGAAAGTGAAAGAGGAGAGTGAAAAAGCTGGCTTAAAACTCAACATTCAGAAAACTAAAATCATGGCATCTGGTCCCATCACTTCATGGAAATAGATGGGGAAACAATGGAAACAGTGACATACTTTATTTTGGGGGGCTCCAAAATCACTGCAGATGGTGACTGCAGCCACAAAAATGAAAAGATCCTTGCTCCTTGGAAGAAAAGCTATGACAACCCTAGACAGTGTATTAAAAAGCAGAGACATTACTTTGCTAACAAAGGTCCGTCTAGTCAAAGCTATGGTTTTTCCAGTAGTCATGTATGGATTTGAGAATTGGGTCATAAAGAAGGCTAAGTGCCTAAAAATTGATGCTTTTGAACTGTGGTGTTGGAGAAGACTCTTGAGAGTCCCTTGGACTGCAAGGAGATCCAACCGGTCAATCCTAAACGAAATCAGTCCTGAATTTTCATTGGAAGGACTGATGTTGAAGCTCCAACACTTTGGCCACCTGATGTGAAGAGCCAACTCACTGGTAAAGATCCTGATGCTGGGAAAGATTGAAGGCAGGAGGAGAAGGGGATGACAGAGGATGAGATGGTTGGATGACATCACCAACTCAATGGACATGAGTTTGAACAAGCTCCACGAGTTGGTGATAGGGAAGCCTGGCGTGCTGCAGTCTGTGGGGTTGCAAAGAAACAGACATGATTGAGCAACTGAACAACAACAACAACAAGATACTGAACACAGTACCCAGACTCCAAGCTGAAGCTCCAATACTTTGGCCACGTGATGTGAAGAGCCAACTCATTGGAAAAGACCCTGATGCTGCAAAAGGTTGAGGGCAGGAAGAGAAAGGGGCGACAAAGGATGAGATGGGTGGACGGCATCACCAACTCAATGGATATGAGTTTAAGCAAACTCCAGGAGATAGTGCACAGGGAAGCCAGGCATGCTGCAATCCATGGGGTCGCAAAGAGTTGAATGTGACTCAGTGACTGAAAAACAACCACCCAGACTCAGAGACATGAATTTGCATCTTTTTAAAGATCTCTCTGGCAGTGAACAGAATGATGTAAGGAAAAACAGTAGTGAAGCTCTCTCAGTAACCAGAGGATAGAGAAGGGCATTTATTAAGGTTACTGGCAAGTGAGATGCAGAAACAGAGGCAGATATGAGAGATTTTGTGGAGTGAGAAATGGTGGGAGGTCTGGTAGATAGGGAGCCACCACCACTTGGATTCCCGTTAAGGATGGACATGCTGTCCAGTGGGCGGTCAGGTCAGCAGACAGCCTCCAATTGCCAGTTCCTCAAGGTCATCAGATAAGATGATGACTTTCCAAGTATGGCTGCAACTGGAGACTCAACAGAATGGGAACAGAGGGCTCTGATGTGCACCACTCACTCCAGAACACAATACTCTGCCTGGTGAGCCAAGGTCTCATTGGACTTCATCACATTTGAATTCACCCTCTGCCCAATTCTACTACAATCCCTTTTCTTTCACAGATGGCAACCCCTAATAACCATCTTATACCCCCAAATCTATCTCAGCATCTGCTTCCAAAGAACCTGAACTAACACAGTGAGCCAGGCTTTCTCCTCAATCCCGTGGTCTAAGAACAAAAATAAATATGCACAAAGATTAACATCTTCTTATGAACTGGAACCACAGCCTTCAGAAATCATTTCCCTGGACCCCAAGCAGGAATAAGCCTTGTTTAGCTAGAGCCCAAAGGGAAACAGCTTGGTATAAGATGGGATGATAGAAACAGGTGGGGACCTCTAAGAAGGCATCCCAGGAAATCACCCTTTATCAGCCAGAGGTGCACTGGGGACCAGAGAATCTGTCAGAGTAGGCTTTAGTGTGTCTCGACAAGTTTTCCGGAAATAATCTTCCTTTCGCTCTTCTTTCACCATAAAATTCAATTAATCACAGTATCGGCTTTCCCAGACTTAATGAGAACTTCACAGCCCCAGAACTTGCAGTCTTTTCCCTTCTTCTCTCAACTGTTTATTCAAGCATTTTAGCAGACATTTCAAGAACAATGGTAATGAGGATGGCCCCAGATATTTTCGATCGTCCTGTGCCTAGATTTAGGTGCTGGGGAATGAGTGATAGACTCAATGAGGAGTTTCTGACCTCAGAAGGCTCACACAGTAGTCTGTGCAAACCAAGGCTCTCCAGACCATAGAGAAAATGCTCTCAAGGCAGAATGTGCATGTTGGTCTCAGAGCACCGAGGAGGGACAGTGAGGATGGCCTGGGGGAGAACAGGAAATCAAGATGAAGGTGACATTTGAGCCTGGTTTTGAAAGACAGGTGGCAGATTGCCGGTTTCAGTGCTTGGGGAGATGGAGGCCATTAGAGCGAAAAGCGAGTTCACTGGAGGGAGCCTTGAGGGGCACACAGGGTATTTCAGGCTTTCTTATGTTGCCAAAAAGGGCACCAGGGAGGAGAGAATGGTGGCAGCCTGGACAAGAAAGGCAGTGGGGGACCTCAGGTGGGGCTAACTAAAGCCACGTGGCCTGATGACCAGTGACTTTGAACTCTTATATTTACTACTTAAGAAGATAAATCTGCAATGAGAAATGCTAGAAAAGGAACTTCAGGCTGGGAAACATTATGTAGAGATGAATTCTTGTTAAGGACATCAACAAAGATATAGATGGACTTACTTGTAGAAATACATTCCTAGGGGAAAGATACAGAGAACAGGTTTTCTCTGGATAGAGAAATTATGACTTTTTTTCTTTTTACTAACCCATACTTTCTAATTATTCTACCTGGAACATGTGCATCTTGTGTAATATTTTTGAAGGTGTTTCCCCCTTAAATCTGTGCAGGGTGAGTCAATTAGGGCACATGCATTCAGCAGCATCCTTCATAACCATTAACATGAATGAGGAAGAATTAAGGTGTGGATTTGGAAGGGAGTCCAAGATAAATTAAGTGAAAATGGAAAGATGCAGAGTAGTATTCGGAGTATTCTCCCACTTGTGAATTCTGTTAAAGGATACAGAAATATAAGCACATACACTTCCAGGAAAGTCCTAGGCAAAAAGCATAGAATATTGTTCCAGTGGGGACTGGGATCCAGGGTGGGCCCTTGTCTCTGCCACTTCTGCTTCATTTGTACCTGGCCTTGAACTTCTTCTGTGATCAAAGCAAACTGGTTAAGTTAAAATAAAAGCAAGATTAAAATAAGGAGAATTCTACAGACTTTTTTCAAATAGTTCTCCTCAGCCTGAAGGCAGGGGAGAAACCCTAGTCCATTTTACTTACTTTTTTGATCTGGTTGGCTTTTTTCCTGTGAACACACCCTCACCTTGGGGTGTAAAAAAGCAATCGCTTTGAGGGCTCTTGGGCCCCTCTGTCCACTGATTCCCATTCTGATGGGCAGAGTCGGTTTGAGGGTCACAAACTGGGGCCTACAATTAGCTGGTGGTTACAGTCTCTCTGCATAGGCAGGGGCTACTATTATACCAAATCTTCCCCTACCAGTTTTTCAATTATCTATGACTAATGAGCACTTTGGGAACAGTTTCAGACACACACATAATCCTCTTTCCTGACGTCAGCAGCAGAAATTAATGACTGTGTGGATTGCTGGGAGACAGAAAATGCATTATAATGGTCAACAGAACTGTTATCCTCTCCAGGAAGGGGGAGGTGGGGGCGGGGTGTCATATTAACTGGAAGGTTCAGTGTTCCTTTGTATTCCTACAAACATGAGATGAAACCCAAGGGGAGAGCTGGCTCAAAGCCCGTGGAAATGTCAGAGAGAGGTTTGGGCGTGGGTGGTATGTGACCCTGGTTCCTCTGTGCTTGGCACTGGATCCCTGGTCCCTGCTCATTTTTGCCAAGGTCAACAGGCCAACCGGATCAACCAGGACAGTGCTAAGTGACATCCTGCCCTGCCTGCAGAGTGGGTCTCTGAGGACTTTCAGATTGAATCCGCTTTCAATCTGGTTTTGAGATGAGAGAACAAAACACACGAACATGCAACTCTCCAACAACAGGCTGGGAATTACTTCAAAAGAGTGTGGTGGTTTCTGTGACTTTATTGTTTCACACGGGCAAACTATGAGCTGGGAGAGTTTCAAAGATTTGTAATTCTGGTAGAGCTCCAAAGTTATGTGAACCATGAGGCCTCAAGTTATCAAAACATAATACCATTATATGCTTAAGGCTGCCAGTAGATTGGCTATTGATACTTTTTTTAAAAAAACTGACAGAATCAGGGGCTTCAGCCATACCTAGCACGAAAATTCTCCTACAGAGATCTCACCTGGGCAGGTTGGTATAGGGGGCTTTCTAGACCTGGAACCAAAACTGATACAAGACTCACTGAAAAACTTTCCAGTAATTCTTGCTCCTGAATGGGAAGTACACATGCCTACAACTCTTCACTCAGAGTAAGTAATGAAAACCTCAAACGTGACATGTCCTGCCACCTGTTGAAAGACATCTTCTGAAACAAGAAGTTGTTCATTTCCCTGCTAAAAATAACCTTGTTCCAACTAGGAATTAAACTGTATTTTAAATTACTGATTTAATAATTTTCTGATGATAGCCTCATCATTCATTGATCATTAAAGAAATGTTTACGGAATACCTACTATGTGGCAAGCACTGCTGTCATGATAAAAATGCATTAAGGAACAAGAGAGATGAGGGTCTCTGCCCTCATAGACACTATTCCCAACCAATACCTCTTCTGAGTTATAATTGTAACTATTCCAATCCTGTAAGCTCTTCTGTGATTTGGACTCTCTTTTTTATATTGCTGTATCCCTACCATTCTATTCTGATCCACAGGAGGTATTTACTCAATAAACACACAATATATTTTAAATCAAGCTTTGAATAACCCTTATGTTATGCTTTGGTTTTTCCCTGTTTTTCTTTTATTCTCTCCTATTAGAGAACAGCTCAGAGATAACTGTATTTATCTCTGCATTCATTTCCCCTCCCCGCAGCACCCAGCAGTGTTTTCTAGAACACACATCCTCAGTAATGTTCATTCAACTGAATTTATACATTCCTTTTAGAAAGAACATAAAGTTGCAATAAACTAACTTAGAAAGATTATACACACACACAAGGCTGAATATCAGTAGTTGGGACAGTCAAGAGCAGAGACTGGATTGAAGGTTAATTCTTGAATGCTACTGAGACAAGGAACATGTTTCATTATATAATCCCACAAGTAATACACTCTCATCTAACTCAGGCACAATGTAATGTATTAAGATGTATGCATGTGCCTAGAAAATGATTGACCAGCAGGTCCAAGGCTCTCACTAGGTACGGTGATGCCATGGTGACAAGTCATTGTGGATATCATCCTGAATGAAACAGAGGCTCTCAAACTCTCCTTGCCTGGTCAAGCCAGATTCAAGAAGTGAATGGTGGTCAAGTTACAAGTTTAAAGTCCCAGGTCTTAAAGCTAAATGGTCCTGAGGAAGGCAGGATGGACACTAGGCCAAGGAGTTTGGACTTGTTCTAACAAGCAACTGCCACTGCAGGTCAATGAGCCAAGAAGTGACATATATGACATATTTTAGGAAGATAAATATCCTAATAATAATGTCTATTTATCAAAACCTATGGACTCTCAGTTACTGTTCTTGGCATTGCTCAGTTGCTATCCACTTCATTAATAGCAACAAACCCATGAGGATAGTATTAGAATCATCATGTTTGTTGTTCAGTAGCTAAGTTATGTCTGACTCTTTGGGACCCCATGCACTGCAGCACGCCAGACTTCCCTGTCCTCCACTATCTCATGGAGTTGGCTCAAATTCATGTCCATTGAATTGGTGATGTTATTCAATCATCTAATTTTCTGTTTCCCCCCTTCTCTTTTTGCCCTCAATCTTTCCCAGCATCAGGGTCTTTTCCAATGAGTTGGCTCTTCACATCAGGTGGCCAAAGTATTGGAGTTTCGGCATCAGTCCTTCCAATGAATATTCAGGGTTGATTTCCTTTAGGATTGACTAGTTTGATCTCTTTGCAGTCCAAGGGACTCTCAAGAGTATTCTCCAGCACCACAATTTGAGAGCATCAATTCTTCAGCACTTAGCCTTCCTTATGGGCCAACTCTCATCTGTACATGACTACTGGAAAAACAATGGTTTTAACTGTACAGACCTTTGCTGGCAAAGTGATGTCTCTGCTTTTTAATACATTGTTTCAGTTCAGTTCAGTCACTCAGTCATGTCCAACTCTTTGCGACTCCAAGTACATTGTTTAGGTTTGTCACAGCTTTCCTTCCAAGGAGGAAATGTCTTTTAATTTCATGGCCGCAGTCACCATCTGCTGTGATTTTGGAGCCCAAGAAAAAAACTATCACTACTTCCACTTTTTTTCCCTTCTATCTGCCATGAAGTGATAGGACCAGGTGCCATGATCTTAGATTTTTAAATGTTAAGTTTTAAGCCAGCTTTTTCACTTCCTCTTTCACTGTCATCAAGAGGCTCTTCAGTTCCCCTTCGTTTTCTGCCATTTGAGTGGTATCATCTGCATATCTGAGGTTGCTGACATTTCTCCTGGCAATCTTGATTCCACCTTGTGATTCATCCAGCCTGGCACTTTGCATGATGTACTATACTCCTTTCTCAAATTTTGAACCAGTTTGTTGTTCCATGTCCAGTTCTAACTGTTGCTTCTTGACCTGCATACAGGTTTCTTAGAAGACTGGTAAGGTGGTCTGGTATTTCCATCTCCTGAAGAATTTCCCACAGTTTACTGTGATCCACACAGTCAAAGGCTTTAGTGTAGTCAATAAAGCAGAAGTAGATACTTTTCTGAAAATCCCTTTCTTTCTCTATGATTCAGTGAATATTGGCAATTTGATCTCTGGTTCCTCTGACTTTTCTAAATCCAACTTGTACATCTGGAAGTTCTCAGTTCATATACTATTGAAGCCTAGCTTGAAGGATTTTGAGCATACCTTGCTAGCATGAGAAATGAGCACAATCGTATGGTAATTTGAACTTTCTTTGGGATTGGAATGAAAACTGACCTTTTCCAGTCCTGTGGTCACTGCTGAGTTTTCTCAAATCTGCTGGCATATTGAGTGCAGCACTTTAACAGCATCATCTTTTAGGATTTGAAATAGCTCAGCTGGAATTTCATTACCTTCACTAGTTTTGTTCACAGTGATGTTTCCTAAGGCCCACTTGACTTCACACTCTAGGATATCTGGCTCTAGGTGAGTGACCACACCATCATGGTTATCCAGGTCATGAAGATCTTTTTTGTCTAGTTCTCCTGTGTATTCTTGCCACTTCTTCTTAATCTCTTCTGCTTCTGTTAGGTCCTTTCCATAATTGTACTTTAGCATGCCCATCCTTGCATGACATGTTCCCTTGATATCTCCAATTTTCTTTACGAGATCTCTAGTCTTGTCCATTCTACTGTTTCCCTCTAGTCTTGTCCATTCTACTGTTTCCCTCTATTTCTTTGCACTGCTCACCCAAGGCTTTCCTATCTCTCCTTGTTATTTTTTGGAACTCTTGCATCCAGATGGGTATATCTTTGCCTTTCACTTCTTTACCATCTGAGCCACCAGGGAAGCCCAGAATCACTATGCTGCAATTGTAGAAATAAACACAACAGAAAGGTTACATAATTTGTTGAAACTCATCTATCTGATGAGGGACAAGGTCTGGGTTTCAATCCAGGATTCTCAGATTCCAAAGTCGGAGATCTTCCTACTATACCACATAGATCCGAGCTGGGAGATACAGAGCCAGAGAGGATGATCTCAAGAATATATTGACTGTCATGGATATAACAGGAGGAAGCTTCATTTGACAAGAGGCTCCCAAGTGGGTCGTGTCCAGGAACAGGAAATCCCAGCATGCTGATCCATCTAGCTCCTTCCTTTTCTCTCCCAGGTAAATTCCAAAGACACAGACTCAGGACTTCAAATGGCCATTAGGGACCATCAACTTTAGTACATTCCTCTTACACCAGAAAACACTGAATCAGGGAGGAAGGTGGGTTCCCTGGGGTCACTCTCCGTGGTAGTAGAGTCTGGAATGAACCCTAAGGCTCCCAACCAGAGGAAGGCTTCCTCCACTTCTTCATACTCCCATCCTGCCCCCAATCCTAACTGCAGCAGGAAGCTCACTTAAGCCAGGGTCTAAGTCACAGGGAGAACAGGAGAGTTGGCAAAAGTCCAGTGGATTCCAGCAGTGCAGGTGGCCAATTCTAAACTATTCAGAGCATAAAGTGCAGTTTTTTAGCTTGAAATCATCCACTTTGACACCAACAGTGACCTAATTCTCTAGATAATTGCTGATGCCCTATTTTGCCCTCACCTAGCCTAAGGCCACCTCCAAAGAGCCTTTCCTGGGTAGATCATAATTAATCAGTCTTTCCTCTACAATCCCACAGCATGTTTCTTGGAATTACATCATTCTGTTCTATATAATAGCTTTTTCTTTCCCCCTTGTGCTTCCTTCTCCTATCTTAGATTCTAACCACCTTGAGGGCAGAGCTATTTTGGTTTAGCAGAGCACTCAGAAGGTCAGGTTAGGAGGTGGGCAGGCTTGGGTGAGGATCCTGGCTTTACCAATCACAGGGCTTGGGACCTGGGCAAGTAATTCAATTTCCCTGTTGCAATATCCTCATTTTTAAAAAGGCTACAATCATGCTATTGAATATTTTTCTCCCAAAGTGGTTGTGAGACTCAAACAAGGTGATACATACAAAAGGACTTTAGGATTCTGTCTGCCACAAGGGAAATATTTGATAAATGTAGATATCATGGTTATTGTGACTCTGTATTGCTGGTGTATAGGTACTGCCTGGCACACAGTGGTTATTCAGTTCATTCTGGCTGAGGTTATAAAGCTGAGGAGAGAGCCTCAATGTTAGGGCATGTGGAGATATATGCTTTGGGGTTTATAAGAACAAACCAGAGAAACTGTGAAAATCTGTTAAAATATTCACAGTAATGGAGTTCAGTTTTGCAGCACAAAAAGTGTCTCCCCACAGCTATGTCCCCATGGTATGTCTCCAGAGTGAAATGTTTTAAAAGCCCTGAAGGTGTTCCCCTCAGAGTTATTTTAAGGACCAAATGTTTGCTTCAAAAGGAAAAATTATGATTTTGTCAGTGAAACGCTTGATTGTTAAGATGACCAATGATTTTAAAACCCAGGCATACAGTTCTGCTGTGGAGACTTCCCCTATTGCTAGGGGAAGGCAAATTCAGGAAGTATATGAAAATATTTTAGCTGTCACTGTGCTGAAGACATTAGAGCTGTGGTCTGGCCAGCTTTACTTTCTCTTTGCATAATTCAGTAAAAAAATAAAAATCATATAAAGAAAACTAGGGACTGACACAGATTTCTCAATTTTTTATTTAGTCTCCTGGATTCATTAAAAAAAATCCTAGACTTTGGATCATTTGTCTCTATCATTCTATCTCTGAAAAGAAGAGAAAGGGGATGACCTCAAAATAAAGGATATTCTCTTAAAATTAAATATATTTCCTTTTATAGAATTTATTTTCTCATCCTATCACACACCAGTGAACACCTTGCCAGGGGCCACAGTTGGTCTCTAGTCTTGACTCCTGTTAGCAAATTGCTGGTTTACAGAATGCTAACAGCCTTCTAACAATGGGGGAACCAAACAGCAAGTTCTCACGTGAAGAAGTCAGTTGGTGGGGCCAGTATTAACCACACATCATCAAACATCTGGTGATCTGAAGACATCTGGGGCTTTTCTATCATGTAGACCAAACATGATTCAGGTAATTGACCAAATTTTTCACTTCCCAACCAGATGTCTTAGTTCCATATAAATGAAGCCAATCTTGTACTTTCATGTGCAAATAAGCCAGACATAAATTCACCCTGGAGGGCAGAATTAATTGCTTATTTTCAATGAATAGCAAATTACATATTATTCCTTTATTCCCCAATGATTTTACCTTGAAAAAAGGTTTTCCACTCCTGTTTTGAAAAGCATATACTGTATCTTAGGAGAGTTCTGTCATTTTAAAATGTTTATTCCTTATAGCTAGTAAGTTTTGAAATGAGTCAGTATGCTATAATGAAAAGAGTGGTCTTAGGAGTCAGAAATGAATCATGTTCTAGTTCTGTGTCCAGTCCCACCTTCAGACTTTTAAGGGCCTTGGACAAAGCTACTTAAAGTTTTTGGATTCTGATTTTCTTTGCAGATATAAATCATAAAACCATTTATAAGGGACACTGGGAGGACTTGAGATCATTCATTTCTACAATATGTGTTGGACATTTACTCAGTCTATTAGGGAGACACAACGGGGAACCCCAGTGCTGTCCTGGGGCCTCTGTCAAGAGTACAGGTGCTCAAGTTGGGGTGCTGTTCAAGCCCTGTTTAAAATGCTGGAAGAACAAGCATAATGTCCAACAAGGGCAGTGCCTTGATTCAGGGTTTTTAATAAAAGTATGAGCAACTCCAACTGAAGCTAATGTTTAAGAGAGTATCAAATCTGTAAAAGGAAGGACCTGTCTGAAACCTTTCCTCTTCTTTTATGGCTCTCAAGCACACCCTGGAATTTGCTCTCATCACATTTGTTTAAAGAATTCATGTGGTTATCAATGACCCTCCACCCTCTATGCTGTTGTCCTGACAACCAACCATTTACCAGACAGAATATGGAAAGCAGACAACAACGTGTCCCTTTGGTCAGGTTTAACAGCAAAACTCAACAATACTCAGACAATATTAAAAGACCAGGGTCTCAGGGTTTTGAGATCTTTCAAGGGGATATAAATACACAGATACAGATATACAAATATACATATAAAGAAGGAGAGGGGGATGTATGGTGAACTCAACTGGGTAAGGAGAGGCTGCTATGAAGAATTCAATTTAACAGCTGTTTAATAGCTATTTTATTTCAATAGCCAAGCTACAAAGAGAAACACTGCACATAAAGGCAAAAAGGGCTGAATTTGTTGTTCTAAGAAGTTAAGATTCTTTTATTACCAAAGCTTAGAAACATTTAAAATATATGAATAAACAGAATGTGGCTGTGGTTTTTAAACTTTTTTCCAAAAACCAGAACTTTTTTTTCCCCCCAAATGGAATCAATACATAAATCTGATTTGGTTCAACTAGAGAGAAAATGCCCCAAAGTGACGGATGCCCTAGCTCTGACATCTATGAGACATCCAGATCTGGGGGCTGAGGTTCAGGGGTTCTAATCTCGAACTTAATCTATGGTGAGAAACTGTGATGGGAAGGTATTCTACAGGGGAGTGACGGTAATCTGGTGCTGGAAAACTGTAGGTCTGTAAGGCTGTTGTTGCTCAGTCTCTAAGTCATGTTGGACTCTTTGCCACCTCATGGACTGCAGCGCACCAGGTTCCTTTGTCCTCTACTACTTCCCAGAGGTTGCTCAAATTCATGTCCATTGAGTTGGTGATGCTATCTAACCATCTCATCCTCTGCCACCCCTTTCTCCTTTTGCCTTCCCTCTGTCCCAGCATCAAGCTCTAAGGCTGTGCTGTAGAACAAAAAGTGAAGAGCAGAAAGTGTCCACTATTTAACCACAAAGACAGTGACCTCATTCTGAGTGAGCGAAGATGCTGGCACTGAAGGACCCACAAGCAGGAGTGGAATATGCCAGGTTGGCATTGAGCCAAATGTCAGAGTAAAATCCCTGAAGCCTTCAACCATGTCACCATGGGAATTTAGCAGGAAAAGTTTCAAAACATGATGCTCTAACTTAATGTCCTTTAAGTCTCCGACTGGCTCATCCAGTGTGTATGTTGGGAAGGGAAAGTTCATGGAGATTTTAGGGGAAATGCTCAAGTGATAAGAAGATGCAACTTTAAGCTTTGTAAATAAAACAAAATCTAATTTCTCTATTTCAAAGTCTCATTCTCTGGACACAGGAGTGGGGAGACTGAACAGACCGTGCCCAAAAGGAAGGCTGGCTCAAAGCCCAGAAGTGTCACTGGCCATCTCATCCTTTCACAATGGCCACAGGGATGATTCCCAGAGGGGGAACGGGGTGCAGAGGGAGCTAGCCCAGATTTCTAACAGGCTTCCGTGCCTTGGGTCAGGAGGAGAAACAGATAAACTGCAGGATTCTGCCTTTTGCAGAGAGTTTTGGGATTGTGTAGCCTCTGGAAGGTGAACAAGGGTGGATATCTATTGGGGGGGGGGTAGGGGGAGGTGTTTATGAGGTTAATCTACCAGGCCCTGGCTTGCATAGCCAGAATCAACTATTTTTTAAACAAAAATCAAGATCACAAAGCTATTATGCAGAAACACAAGATGTAGAAAAACTGTGTTTTTTTTAATCTCTAGTTTTCAAAGATAATACAAATTCCTTACAGCCAATTCAAACACTACAAAAAGACAGCAGAAGAAATTTCCCATTATTTCCTTCTCCCAGAGATAACTACCCCTGAAACTCATAGAGAATACCCTACCAACATATTAAGGTACCAGTGGTTCACTGGTAAAGAAATCTGCCTGCTAATGCAGGTTTGATCCCTGGGTTGGGAAGATCCGTTGGAGGAGGAAATGGCAACCCACTCTAGTATTCTTGGCTGGGAAATCCCATGAACAGAACAGCTGGCAGACTAAAGTCCACAGTCTTGAAAAGAGACACAACCGAACACACATGCACATACCATACATACATGTTTACTTCCATGTACAAGGGATATTACAAGCATGCAATTTTATAGTTTGCCTTTTTAACTCAGCAGTATGTCACAGACTTCTTTACCCATCAGTGAGTACATTCTTTTTGAAAATGTATCATTCTGTAATATGGATGTGCCATATTATTTAACTAAGCCCTTAGTTTCAGAAACTTAGTTTGTTTCTGTCAAATTAAAAACAGATCTAAATTGACATAGGAGAGGCTTCACTTCAGTTCAATCACTCATTTGGGTCTGACTTTGCAACCCCATGGACTGCAGCAGGCCAGGCTTCCCTGTCCATCACCAACTACTAGAGCTTGCTTAAACTTATGTTCATTGAATCAGTGATGCCATCCAATCAGCTCATCCTCTGTTGTCCCCTTCTCTTCCTGCCTTTAATCCTTCCCAGCATCAGAGTCTGTTCCGATGAGTCAGTTCTTCAGATCAGGAGGCCAAAGTATTAGAGCTTCAGCTTCAGCATCAACGAATATTCAGGACTGATTTCTTTTAGGATTGACTGGTTTGATCTTGCAGTCCAAGGAACTCTCAAGAGGCTTCTCCAACAACACAGTTCAAAAGCATCAATTCTTCGGTGCTCAGTTTTCTTTACAGTCCAACTCTCACATCCATACATGACTACTGGAAAAACCATAGCTTTGACTATGTCGGCAAAGTAATGTCTCTGCTTTTTAATATGATGTTTAGGTTGGTCATAGCTTTTCTTCCAAGGAGCAAGCATCTTTTAATTTCATGGCTGCAGTCACCATCTGCAATGATTTTGGAGCCCAAGAAAATAAAGTCTCTCACGGTTTCCATTGTTTTCCCATCTATTTGCCATGAAGTGATTGGACCGGATGCCATGATCATAGTTTTTTGAATGCTGAGTTTTAAGTCAGCTTTTTAACTCTTGTCTTTCACTTTCATCAAGAGGCTCTTTAGTTCCTCTTTGCTTTCTGCCATACGTGGTGTCATCTGCATATCTGAGGTTATTGATATTTCTCCTGGCAACCTTGATTCCAGCTTCTGCTTCATCCAGTCAGCATTTTGCATGATGTACTCTGCATTTAAGTTAAATAAGCAGGGTGACAATATACAGCATTGACATACTCCTTTCCTAATTTGGAACCAGTCTGTTATTCCATGTCCAGTTCTTCTTTTTTTATTATTATTATTTTTTTCATTTATTTTTATTAGTTGGAGGCTAATTACTTTACAATATTGTAGTGGGTTTTGTCATACATTGACTCCATGTCCAGTTCTAACTGTTGCTTCTTGATCTGCATACAGATTTCTCAGGAGGCAGGTAAGGTGGTCTGGCATTCCCATCTCTTGAAGAATTTTCCACAGTTTGTTGTGATCCACAGTCAAAAACTTTAGTGCAGTCAGTGAAGCAGAAGTACATGTTTTTCTGGAATTCTCTTGCTTTTCCTATGATCCAACAGATATTGGCAATTTGATCTCTGGTTCCTCTGGCTTTTCTAAATCCAGCTTGAACATCTGGAAGTTCTCAGTTCATATACTATTGAAGCCTCACTTGGAGAATTTTGAGTATTACTTTGCTAGCGTGTGAGATGAGTGCCATTGGGCAGTAGTTTGAACATTCTTTGGCAATGCCTTTCTTTGGGATTGGGATGAAAACTGACCTTTTCCAGTCCGTGGCCACTGCTTAGTTTTCCAAATTTTCTGGCATATTGAGTGCAGCACTTTCACAGCATCATCTTTTAGGATGTAAAATAGCTCAGCTGGAATGCCATCACCTCCAGTAGCTTTTTTCATTGTGATGCTTCCTAAGGCCCATTTGACTTCTCATTCCAGGATGTCTGGCTCTAGGTGGGTGATCACTAGGAGAGACTTAGTATGGATTATTGTAAGGGGGTAAAGGGGCTTTTCCAATAGGAGAGGAAAATTTACTGCAATAGGGAGAATATTGTAACCATAAAATCTGTAAATGTCCCAAGAGTTGCACACAAATTGTGTGTCTTTTATAGAGTAAACAAGGCTAGAAAAAATAAAGTGTAGGGAAATGGTAAGAAAGAGTGGTGTGATTAGAGAGTAGATCAGAGTGTTTTACCTTGAGGCCAGTCTATTTTGGGGGAGGGACCCATGATAGTTTATTTTCCATGTTACCCTGACTAGGCCACAGGGTGCCCAGATATTTGATGAAATGTTTTTCTAGCTACGTCTGTGAAGGTGTTTTTGGATGAGATGAACATTTAAATCAACAGACTGAATAAAGCAGACTGCCCTCCCTAATGTGGGTGGGCCTCATCTAATCAGTCAAAGACCTGAATTGAACAAAAAGGCTGATGCATTACTTGACTTACCTCCAACCCCACTAAGACAGAATCCTTTCTGCTTGAAAACCTTTCAACTTGCCATAGGCTTTTTTCCTGCCTTTGGACTTGAAATGAAACATCAGCTCTTCCTGAGTCTCCAACCTGCCATCTTCAGGATGGAACTACACCATCAGCTCTCCTGAGTCTCCACTTTGCCAACTTACCCTGCAGATCTTGAGATTTGCCAGCCTCTACAACTGCATGAACCAATTCATTACAAAATGCACATGCTCTCATCCACATGCACCCTACTCATCTGTTCCTCTGGAGAACCCTAATACGAGACTCTTAAGGAGGGCTGTATTTTGGTTCAGGCTGAGGGTGGGCCAAAGGCCAGGGGCCTGAGGAAGCACAATGTATGGTTAAACCTGTATTTTGTTCTAAATGATCAGTGGGGACATGCAGTGCAGCTAATCATTCATAAAGCAAAGAATGGGAATGTGGAGGGTCGTGTTTGGCATTGTTGGAAATAAACAAAGGAGCCATCCATGAGTCTTATCCAAGTCACACAAGGAAGGACAATTCTCTACAGCACCCATTTCCTGGAACACAAAGCTTGGGGGCATTTGTAAACCTTCCCAGCTTTCCAGGGGCACAGGACTCAGATAAAAATCAACACTGTCATTTCTAACCATTCTTGTTATAAATAATACTGTGGAGAACATCTCTGAATTAATCCTCATCTACATGGCACCATGGCTAACTTGAGGAGTTTAAGAATGGCACCTCTGCTATCCCTCACTTAGAAGGAGAAGCCATAAATAAATGTCTAATATTCTCCAACAGCTCACATCCTTAAGGAACTAGAAAAACAAGGCAAAAGTATGAAAACTTTTTCCAGCCAGAAAGGTCACACCCAAAACACCTGCATCTTCTTCCTTAGATGGACACTGTCTCAGGTTCCTTGCGCAAACAGTGAGATATGATGGAAGGAACACAGGTGTTGGATTTAGACATACTAGGGTTCAAATCCACTTCAACATTTACCAGCTATAAAAATTTAGGTTATGTGCTTAAGTTGTATAATCTGGGGAGAATAGTACACAAAAGGAATGCTATGAAGAAATGAGTAAGATGATGAATATAAAAGAGCCTAGCATACTGCAAGGCACTTAACTGACTTTCCTTAAGTATTTTATTTTCCTCTTTTTCCCCCATAGACATGAAGTTATATAGAAGGAAATAATGGAAGGGGCCACATTGCATTAAGCACCAACTGTGATCCAAGCATGATACAATGTGCTTTATGCTTCTTATATCATTTAAAGTCTCTTATTAAGCCTGTGAGGGAGCAAAGGTCATCCCCATACTGTAGATGAAGAAACCAAGATACAGGATGGACTTATAACATGTTTGAGTTCCACTTCAAATAAATAGCAGGGTTGAAGTTAGGATCTAGTTGTTCTGGTTGTAAAACTCGTTTCCTTTTGTTTCCCAAAGCCTGGGTGTTGCTATTAGCTCTACTCTTCCTTTCTGGGAAAATGAGAGTCTTCCAAATGTGCTTGCAAATTCCCTCAGTAAGATTCTGCTTAGTAATCCTAGCCTCCCTCTCCAATGGAAGGCTGATATTGCTTTCTCCCCAGAGCCAACACTCTGCCATGAGCTAGTGGCTTACCCAACAGATGCTCCAGGATTCTACCATTTTTCCACCTTGCATATGCTCTCAGGGACAATGAAGGAGCAGGAAAACATGTCAGAAGAGATACCAACTATATCAGGCCTAACTAATTCACAAAATAAATTCACACTAGAGCTCGCTTCCACAGCCTGAAGAAACCTCCTGAACTAAAGACTAAAAGTAAAGCCTTTGGGATTTCACGATTCTTTCCTAAGGTAAGTAGAAAGGGAAGAGATGGGGAGTGAGACTTCTTTTATGAAATGTCTGGGAGGCAGCTATGAGCAGTGCCATTTTTCAGCTGGGGAAACTGGAGCCCAGACCCTTCATAAGCGGTGAAGCTGGGAACTGATGCCAGCTGTCTGACTCTAAACCCACTTCAACATCCCCCTTCCTATTTCTGAATTTAAATGTTTGGTCAGAATCAATTAAAACCTCAAGGACTTAAGAAAAGGAAACTGCATTAGCATTCGCCTTCTAAGTGCTAACTCTCCTGTTCTCATCACTTTGCTCTGTTCCCATATTTTTCACCTGCTGCATCAGACTGGTGTTGTCAAAGCAGGTTCCCCAGTGGCAGCATGAACGGCAATTGGGAACCTGCTAGAAAGGCACATTCTTGGGCTGCACTCCAGACCTCCTGGAGCAGAAGTTCTGGGGTGCGGCCCAAATGGCCCTCCAAGCCATCTTGATGAGGACAACTGCTGAGATGGCTGGATAGTATCACTGACTCAATGGACATGAGTTTGAGCAAACTCCGGGAGATGGGTGAAGGACAGTGAAACCTGGCATGCTGCAGTCCATAGGGTGGCAAAGAATCAGACGTGACTGAGCAACTGAACAACAACTGCATTATCACCTAGAGGGCCTTCGAAAACAGTAGTTCCCGGACCCCATCTGACTTTTGCTCAATGGTTTTAAAGTGGGGCCTGAGAACCCTTACTTTTAAAAGTTCCCCAAGTGAGCCTGAAGCATAAGCAGATGTAAGCACAGAATCCCCAGAAAATAAATGTTTACAATTAAATCATTTAGTGACACTGTGTATTGGATGAGTGAACTTCACAAATGCACCCTTGGTTTAAATAATGGCCTCTCTTCTGATCAGCTGAGTGACCTTGGGCGAATGACTCCCTAGCCCCTTTCTCCTCATGTGCAAAACAGAACTAATAGCACATACTTAGGGTTGTGAAAATTAAATGATAGTAATCAACACTTGGCACAGTGTCTGGTACCTTGTAAGAACTAAATAAGCAGAAGCTATTTCTTTCAATCATCTAATACCAATGAAGAAAGCATAATCCACGTAAAGTATCTCTATTCTATCAGACAGAAGGGGCTGAGCACACAGAAGGGAGATTGTTGGGTATCTGCAAGGTACCTTTCCATTTTCTTGGGTCCTGCTGTGAGCGAGACTCTCTCCTGTGGGAAATATGACATCCTCTCATTATGTTGCCTTGCACCAATGAGATGCAAATGAACGTGGAAGGGTGTGGAAGGGAACACCAGACCGGGAGGCAATATGAGAGGATGTGGAAACAACGTAAAGACAGAAAGGATGGTGCTACCGAGCTGCAGGTACTCACAGGAAACCCACGTTTCCAGGAAGGCTGAGCCACCTGACACAGGTGCTAAAAGTGCATAGCGAGGAGCTTCCGTCTGTCCTTCCCAAGACAGAGCTGCACGGCGTGTGCAGGGCAGGGGGAAAAAGGGTGAGGAGAGGGTACTGGGGACGTGAGAGAGGCCAATGGGGGCAACAGAGGACGGGGGCCTGCTAGACAGCAGAAATCAGCAGTTCACATTAAAATCCAGGTTAGGAAAACTGCATTCCACTACCTCCATTTTAAAACAACTCTTCCCACTACAGAGTGACACAAGCAAATGGATCCTGTCCTGCTCGAAATCCGTTCATCTATTTTCCTAGGATAATGAAGTGGCTATTTGGGTCTCGATGTCTGTACTCAGGCTGTTCTTTCTCTACGGAATATCCGTGTCCTTGCTCCTTCACATAGCTAACTTCTCTTTCCGCCATAGGAAGCAACTCAAGGCTCAGCTCCTCCTGGACGGCCACCCTGAATGCCCACCTCTTCCACACCCTGAACTGTGCTTGTTCTCCTCTCAGCGTAGCCATCTCAGCTGGCATATAACTCAATTGTCATCTTTCCTTAATTCAGTGTTTCCCAGGGTGTATTTCCCTCTCCATGAGTTCAAAAATCTGTTAGAAGATGTTATTTAAAACAAACACTTGGTGTTTTATTTGGGAAATAAATAAAGCTCTTGGTGTTTTATTTGGGAAAGGCCAAGCTGAACTATAGATGGATTTCTATACTGATCCTGGAAATTTTTTCCTAAAAATCATCTTCAGTCTCAAAGTGTACACTGTGGGCTAGGCTGTTATATTTTCATGGCATTGTCTGCTCTTTCTTAGTAGACTATAATTTCCTTGTGGGCCACAGAGTCTGCTCATTGTTGCATTTCTGGTGTCTACCTAAGCACTTGCTATATGGTAGACACTTGGTGAAAGTCAACCACATGCTAAAAGGCAAAATCATCACATCATTCCCCTTCTGAAAACCCTCTAGTGGCTTTCTCTGATCACCCTGAGGAAAACTCCGTCTGCCTTACTTCAAGGCTCATGAGTCTCCACATTTAAAAAATCTTTTACCCTGCCTCTTGCCAATCCCCTCTCTGACTACATTCTGCTAAACTGGTCTTTTTGACTTCCTTAAAAGAATCAGTCTTGTCATCTGCAAACAGCGAGAGTTTCACTTCTTCTTTTCCTATCATGATCCTCTACATAGAAAACCCTAAAGACTCTACCAGAAAATTACTAGAGCTAATCAATGAATATAGTAAAGTTGCACGATATAAAATTAACACACAGAAATCCCTTGCATTCCTATATACTAACAATGAAAAAACAGAAAGAGAAATTAAGGAAACAATACCATTCACCATTGCAACAAAAAGAATAAAATACTTAGGAGTATATCTACCTAAAGAAACAAAAGACCTATACATAGAAAACTATAAAACACTGATAAAAGAAATCAAAGAGGACACAAACAGATGGAGAAACGTACCGTGTTCATGGATTGGAAGAATCAATATTGTCAAAATGGCTGTTCTACCCAAAGCAATCTATAGATGTCAAATGCATATCTATCAAGCTACAAAGGGTATGTTTTTACACAGAACTAGACCAAAGAATTTCACAATTTGTATGGAAATACAAAAAACCTCGAATAGCCAAAGTAATCTTGAGAAAGAAGAATGGAACTGGAGGAATCAACCTGCCTGACTTCAGACTCTACTACAAAGCCACAGTCATCAAGACAGTATGGTACTGGCACAAAGACAGAAATATAGATCAATGGAACAGAATAGAAAGCCCAGAGATAAATCCACGAACATATGGACACCTTATCTTTGACAAAGGAGGCAAGGATATACAATGGAAAAAAGACAACCTCTTTAACAAGTGGTGCTGGGAAAACTGGTCAACCACTTGCAAAAGAATGAAACTAGAACACTTTCTAACACCATACACAAAAATAAACTCAAAAGGGATTAAAGATCTAAATGTAAGACCAGAAACTATAAAACTCCTAGAGGAGAACATAGGCAAAACAGTCTCCGACATAAATCACAGCAAGATCCTCTATGACCCACCTCCCAGAATATTGGAAATAAAAGCAAAACTAAACAAATGGGACCTAATGAAACTTAAAAGCTTTTGCACTACAAAGGAAACTATAAGTAGGGTGAAAAGACAGCCCTCAGATTGGAGAAAAATAATAGCAAACGAAGCAACAGACAAAGATTTAATCTCAAAAATATTACAGCAACTCCTGACAGCTTCAATTTCCAGAAAAATAAATG